>NW_017257481.1:681453-766884 GCF_001594055.1 Mycetomoellerius zeteki
TATTTAAAATACGTATTTATCCATTTTACATTTAAAATGGATTCGAAAAACCTATTTTGCATTTTGCATTTTAAATACATTTTTTAAAAGTATTTTACAATTAGTATTTTAAATAGAATTTGAAAAGCATTTTATCAAGCCCTGGATAAAAGTGTAGATATAAAAATTATTTCTTATATAAAATGTGATTGAATGTGTTTTATAAATTCGTTCCCTTTGGAAGTACAATGGAAGTTATTTATAATTGTATGACGTGGATGGTGCTATTAAATAATATATAATTGTTGAATGTAATAAAGATAGAATTGTGGATTATGTGAATTTGCGTAGATTGTGGATATATTGATATCGATTTATACGCTAATAATTCATTCATATGATTGTAGTTTGGATTTATAATTGTTGGTGATATTTATGTAATTCATCTTTAATCAGAAATATAAACAAATGTTTAATCTCACGTACGATTAACGTTCTATTGTGTGTATCTGATATTTTATTTTATTATGAATGGTAATGGAATACAATTGGAAAGAGGGACTAAATAAAATTATATCCTGTTCTATAATCCGATTACGCGATCGAACAAACTAAAATTTGTTAATTTAATCTCGAAATAAAAGCATAAGTACTCACGGTACTCCATGTATTAAATCGAAATTAAAGTTATAGCAACTGTTATTTTAAATATTAATGCACATTTTAAAATCTTGTATAAAAGATAGATTATTCTAAAACGCTTGATGCAGTTGATCAAATGTACTGGAAACAAGCTTATTTTTATTGGGTAGAAACGAAAGTTTGTAACACTAAACTTTAAAATTTAAATAGCTGCAGCTATTAGCTTCGTTAAGCATGAACGAAATTTAAATTTAAAAAAAGGATTTTAAACCTTAAAATCGCTACTCTCTAAAAGTCACTATGTGTTTTGAGTTTCTATGAGTTTGATAATTTTTATAAACCTATATAATAAACGAGCTGGACAAAATGGAATATTTTTTCTTCACTTTATAAGACTATCACGTATCCAAAAAGACTTGTAAAATTTTTTTATTTTCGGACGTGAAAGCTTAAAGTTTTCTTTATAAAATCATTTTTTTTAAATATTCTTAAAACTTTTTATTACTTTTTACATACTTTTTATATACGGATTAAATAAAAGAAACATTTGATTTTGATTGCTCATAACTCCGTTAAAAATTATCGTATCGCAATTAAAAAAAAACAAATTCTTAAAGATAAAACTTTGCTCTATATTGAATGACATAATTGCCAAACTTTTTTTTAAAAACATGTAAACGTAAATAAAGTATAGCAAATAAAGTAGCGCTATGAATGTTTGTTCCAACCCAATAGATAAAAGTAGGTAAAATTACACCTAACCATGATTAACAAACATTGTAATACATATTTCACTGAATACACATTCTATTGTGCGATGCACACGCGATTACGGATTAATGAGCCGTATTAAGGCTACTGTCAGTGCTAATTACTTAGTCCGCTAGTCTTGCATAAGCAAGGAATTAATGTAACGGCGAATTACTGTTATAAAGAAGTTGCGTCGAAGATGCATTTAATTTATTTCGTCTCGTAAATAAATATATAAATAGTTCCTGGTGATTTATTATCGTGCAAATTACTTACTGCTAGGAAACGGCGCGTTAAGCGGATTTATTGCACGGCTCCGCGCGAATTTATGTCTCTATTTCTGTTATTATATACACGAATAATTCGCGTTGCTTTTTGCACACTATGCCTACTATTATTGATCGATTGCCTTTATGTAATTAATTGTCACGGTGATTCCTCTCTTGATGCTCCATTAGTGCGCGACGCACATAGCGGGATTAAATAAACCTATTACACGTCGCGCGGCTGTCTGTCTGACGGATATGGCGATAATTAGCTCTGATTCTTGGTTCGGGAGAGGAGCATACAATGCGATTCGATAACTGCTAGTTACACGCAGACAGCAAAGCGTCACGATTTCACGTCGACGTATGCGCTAATCAAAATGTAATTATAAACCGTATTATTGCTTCATAGAATCCTTTGTTATGATTCTTCTCGTAAATATAGTGCATAAAAACACTGTGTTTCCATAAACGCAGCGCGCGTTATTTATTCTTAATTAGTAATTTCAGTATATTCATTATGTAAGATGATACATATCTAGAACGTAAAAACAGTGCGAACGTAAAAATATACGTATTGCTTTGAAAGACATAGGTATTCTTATTCAGGAGCTGTGTAATTAAAACTGGTTCGTTAGAAGCATGAAAAGGTTCTGTAATACAGCAACTCTTGAATTCTTTGTTGCGAGTTTCTATTATATATATAAAACATTTTTATATAAAAAAAAAAACAAATTTTTGAAATTAATTGCGTTTACATGTTTATTTTCTATAAATTTTTTTCTAACGATTTTGTTTTATTTTTAAAAGATCTTGGAACGTAAGAACCTTGCGAACATAAAAATATAGATACGCGTATCGCTTTGGAAGGTATATTGAAAGATATATGTTATCCAAGAGCCGTGTAATTTAAACTGGTTTGTTAGAAGCGCAAAACGTTTTTCTAATACTAAATCTCAAACTTTTCCTTTTATCGTGAATTAAAAAAAAACGTTTTTATATAAAAACGCTTTGAAATCTTACTATAGTACATGTTCATTTCCTATAAATTTTTTTCTAATTTTATTTTAATTTTTAAAAAATTATCCCTTTTTTAAACAATAATATTATACGATTGCTATTTACACGTCTGGAAGGTTCGAAGATCACTGCTCCAATACAATATACAAGATTCAAAAAATATAGATTCAAGAAATTTAATAACTTCTGTAAAATACGGTCCATGTACCTTCTCAACGCCATCCGCGGATTTGAGCCTTCATCCTCCGAGATGCCGATATGACCGACCTGGAATTGTGTTCCGGGGCCCCATACCAGCCTCTGTATCGTATTTCTGGGTCGCTCCGGTCTGATCCTTTCGCAGGAATTGATGCCTGGGGGTGGTACACTTTGTTTGCTCATCTTCGTTGTTTTATTTTCGTGAAACGCCTATTTCCCTTCGACGTAGACACCGAAGCCGTATTTATTTATTCTTTTCGCGGAACGAGGGTTAAAACCGCCACTCAAAAATCATCTTTATGACTCTGGGACACACCACTTTGAGACATCCACACCTTGAATTGACTTTTCTTCTACCTCCGCTTCGTAACTTTCACGGTCCTTTCTCTCTGTTCTCGATGTGATCTTTGACCTATCAGCCAGGCATTTCTGCGAATCTTGAATCGTTGTCTTTCTCTTTCTGTATATTCTCTCATAAATTGATACTTTTTACGATGTATTCGAAGCTGAATCTGTCGTAATGATATTTTTTTTGTTAATTTATTTGCGTATCTTTAGCTTTTGTCAGCCGAATCGATTTCGAATGTTCTGTGATGAGCGTTTTTTTAAATGAAAATTATATGATTTTTATAAATTTATTGTCCTTATAATATTTTACGATTATATAGGTGACATCAATTAATTAATGGTTTCGATTAAAGTTTTAACTACATACCTTTTCTCTTTAAATTCATTCATTGAGAGAGTAAACTCTAAGATTATTTATTTGCAGTCGTGAGAACAGGTTCTTCGCATGCTGCGTTGTCAATTTCTCCTAAATAAATATATATAATTTCTCCTGCAATGCTATTCTCGTTTGAATCGATATCTTCGTTTCTACGTCAATGTTCTTCCTTGATCACATATATACCCTACACGTTGAATTGATTAGGACGTGTTTAATTATTTTTGCCTTTTTGTCTTTTAAATTAATCTCTGGGATTGTTATAAATAAAATTTCTCTTTGATACGTAAAAATATAGCACGAATTTTCTTTTTATTTTTCACGACAGACATATAAATGAAATATCTTGACTCGGTAGAATGGTATTTAAAAATGAATGATACTCATTAAAGCTACTCTTGCTCGACTCGTTCTTCGCTTTGACTTCACTTTGTCCTTGACGAGGTCCCTTTTTAACCCCTTTCTTTCTCTCCTTCGCGATTTTCCACGCGTCTGGTCCACGGCAAAAAGCTGCAGCCTCGAGGCAGACCGGCGTCCAATTTTCTAACCGCTATTTTCTGCCACACGGACTTCTCTTCTCAGTTCTTCGTTCAGAAACAGCCGACAAGAACATTTCATTCCTGATTCGCAGACGCTTTTGTGTTCATCGAGTCTCTCAACCTCATTTCTTTACTTGTTGAATCATGATCTCCCCTCGGTATCGACACGATACCTCTAAGCCGGTCCCATTATCGTCACGCAATTATCTCGGCTCACACGTCGATCTTTAGAACGATCTCTCTTTTTCGATTCTCGTTTTTGATCATAAGGTGCTCGAGACTGGTTAATCTTTCGGCTTTCTTTTCTTCCCTCTAGCAAAATTCATTTCTTTCTCTCTCTCTCTCTCTCTCTCTCTCGTTCTTTTGGTTCGTCTCTTTCTTACGAATTTCCTTCCGCCTGGTCCTCGAGTACTTAATATGAACTGGCCTACAGCCTCGGGGCTGACCGGCCCACTTCTGCACGAGTCAAGCTGGACCTGCGAACGGAATTATTTATCGTGAGCCGTGAGCCGTGTCCTTACCCGATACGCTTGAGCGAAATGTGCTTTTACGTGATCGACGTAATGCAATTCACACAAGATATATCCAAGAATCTGCATAAATTCATAATATATCTGCATTATTTTTATAAAATAAGTAGATGGAAAATAAAAATTTTACTGTCATCGAAACTCGGTTATAGTAAACGCTATTACTATTTATACGCGATGTTTCAGTATTTCCGAAAAACATTTAATAACTGATATCTCGGCGAATTTTATGTAATGGACTTGTATGTGATTTTTTTGAAACAAAAATTTTATTGTATATAAATTCGAACACTGTTTAAATACTATTTAATTCTATTGAAATAAATTTTGTAATTGAAAGTGATTAAAGTTAATTATAATATAAGAATTATAATATAAGAATTATAATATATTAAGTTTTCTTTCTGGTGCAAAAACGTACATTGTCAAAAGTTAATTTACAATTTATTATTTAATGTGAAATATATTTTTAATGAAGAAAATAATTGAAATTTATATACATGCGCAAGTTTGTTTAGAAAAATTTTCTACAACGAAGAGTAAAGTGATTCAAAGAACTTGATATCAATTCAAAGATATCAATGTTATATATCTCTGATTTCTCTAAAAGCGTATGGTGCATCGTGAAACAAAAAGGAAAAAAGATACAAGTAAACAAAGTTACAAAAAATAGAGTGAGAATCCAACTGTAACAGGTTTCTTGTATATTTTGTATATATACACGGGTCCTGGCGGAATAAAATATTTGTTGGTAGTAATGCGACACCTTATAGCGGCAGAAATGGAAGGTTCATGCATGATGTATTGGATCTCGGAACTATGGTGTATAATCTCGCTGGCGCATCAGATGTGAATGCCTAGCGAATATATTTCAGTATACCTTTCTTGGAAATGTGCACCTTTTATCATATGATAAAGTTCGTAGATGAGAAAAATTTCATAAAAGATTTTTAGAGAAAGAGAGAGAGAAAGAGAGAGAGAGAGAGAAACAAATGGAAATATAAGAACATTGTTTGCTATAAATATAAAAACGATGTTTGCAACAAGTAATTTAAAATAATATTAAAATTAAGATTACTGATATAAAATTATGTATATAATTATAGAGTAATAAAATTATTACACTATTATTCGTAAAGTTGATTATTAATCCTTCTTATATTATAAATGTTATCATTTAAAACATTTCATTTTAATCTTGAATATATGGATTACAATTACCATGTAATTATTGCAGAAACCGCGCTTTTCAGTAGAGTTAAACGCATATTTAATAAGATCTTTTTTACATTTATTGTACCACAATTTTTTAAATTACTTTTATATTTACATAAAGATTTATCATTCTACATACAAGGACAAATTTTTCAGGTTTTTTAATTTCTATTAATTTAATTAAATATTTGAGCAACGGTACTGTAATGTATGATTCATGTACCAACTAAAAACATTGAGACTATTAATAAGCTAATTAGACTTATTAACGTTAATTATGAATATTTTTAGAGTAACTCAGGTCCAGAATTCATTTTTATCCAGGAAATGAAAATTAAATAATATTTCAAATTTAATGTCTTAATGTGAATTTCAAGTAATTACCAAATTAGTATGATAAGCTCATTAATGTATTATGATTTTGTTTACAAAATCTTGTATAATCTCTAAATTTAATTTTAAACAACGAACTATATGAGGAACAAAAGAATTAATTTATAAAATATATGTATTGACTCTTTCTCCTTGTCAAAATTATTATTAATTTTACAAAGTTATAAAATGATAAGTTCACGATTATCTCGTGTATTGAAAGTTTATACATTACACAAGATAGAAATATTAATGTTTATTTTACTTTATGATATCTTCCCAAAAAATTTGATTATATTAATTAAAGACTTACGGAAGTATTGTGACAGTACGAGGAAATATTTTCTAATGTTCAATATCCAAAATATCCACACTTCGGATAGATTTTCTTCCCAGGGTCAATTTTTGCAAAAGTCCATGTCAGCTTTAAAGAAACCTCGGATTGCACGATCCAGGATTTTCACAACGAGCACACGTCACAATATCGCAGACTCGTTACGCGAGATTGAACATGTTCGCACTTACTTAAGACCGGTACTCGCCGGGCTTACGGCGGTTTTTGCTAGTGAATTTCGGATGATGCGACATGTCGGCCGCGAATGCGAGTAAATCGCCGTTCGTCTTCGGGGATACGTAAGGTCCCGGTTCAGAGATAGGTGGTGGAAGAAGAGTGGAGGTTCTCATGAGGACCGAACGACTCTTTCGAGATCATCAAGCATGTGAGATAAAGGGAAATGGGAAGTGAGACAGAATGTAAGCTGAGAGGAGAGGCGGTCGGAGAAAGAGAAAAAGGGAGACAGAAAGCGGCAAGAGAGATCATAAAACCCCGAGAGAGACCATAAAGCGAAAGACCACAGACGAAGTCTCTGAATGAGTGCGTGAGCGAGGGAGAAAACGACAGGAAGAGTGAAAGAGCACGCAGAGAAGTGGATATGTTAAGCGGAGAATGAACAGAAGCCATCTGCTCTACGGTGATATCTATGAAGTTGCAAATACCGGAAGAGAGTACCTTCTCGCGACTGATGCAGTCAAAGAAAGCGGAAGAGAAGGAAAAAGTGACTGCAGGAAACAAATCACTTTGAATATGAATCGGCACAAAGCAGCTGCATCAAGATGACGCAAAAGTCCTCTCTGTATCCTTTTATATTTGAAATGTTTTACGAACATTTCTGTTCTTGTTGACATTATGAAAATTATTATTTGCGCATATACGAAGAACATTTTGATAACATGTTGATCCATCCATTAGAGAACTAAAGTAATATACTTTAACAACCTTCCGGCAATACCGTGAGGAAGGAGAAAAACACAGTCATGTGAGCAACCGTTTGGGAAAGATATGATCCGTCTGGAGGAGAGAGCAGGAAGGAGGAAGAAGTAAAAAAAAAAAAAGAGAAGAGAAGAAGGGGACTTGCCGGTCTACCGCTACTGAGATAGCGACCTACTGTCCTGCATACCGCTACTCGGCGCAACCTGTGCTGCAAGAAGGGAGTCGGATGCGCAGTATACACTGAGTGGAAGAAAAAAAGAACCACAAACTTCCTTTTAACGTGTATCAAACAGACTTGCGATTATTTAGTCACGGATTTCCTTCCAATCGTCTACGACCGATAGAGAGTTTAGCGGAGAAAGGTGATGCCGATTTACTTCGTGTCGCACGATCCGCGAACTTTTCCCGCTAAATCACATGTGTCGGCGGGCGAAAACCGCGGATGCTTTCTAACGAGGATGCTCTTCCGTCACGGCGTGTAGGGTTTCCACGCTGAACTTGCGCTTCCTGCAGGCATTATCTATCCCGGACAATACAAAAGCGGTTAACGAATAGTTTTCTCCATGTCGATTAACTTTAGCTGCAATTTAATGCCATTAGTATTTTCTCGATTTTCCACTTTTCAAACGAGACATGAAATCGGTTAAAAGAAGATTAAAGTAATGGATATTAATAAAATTGGTTCTGTTTCATTAAAGATGATGAACTGTCAATCTCCGAAAAACGGAACAAAAATACAGAAAAGTTAATCTACATTCTAATTTTATTTATTATGCATTAATTCTGGAATTTTTATTTTCTCGTAAAACACTTGCTAATTCGGTCTTAATTATTTATTAACATTATATTCTCGCTCTTGGTATGTGGAAAATTTTTTACGTGCTCGTTAGATAATGCAAATGCTTTCATTAAAATATGAATAAATGAACGTTCTATAAACAACGGACCTTTCGAGCGAAAATGCCGTGAATACCATTCTCTTTCCTCTTCGCATAACCGAACATTGTAATCACAAAGTGTGTACGAATTTATGAAACAATAAACACCTTGGATTATTCGATAAATGCAGAGAACAGTGAATTCAGTAATATCGTCGAACATATTATCCTGTTATTTTTTTGTCCCGTTCACCTATATTGTTTGATTTTGCGTAAAAAGGAAATGTGTATTTCGCAGCATATGTAATTCACGCAAATATGCTATCAATTATACATTTTTCTTTTTAATGTCAAACTACAGCATTTTCTGCATTTGCATCGCAAAATATTTAATAAAAACGCTCTTGTAAAAAAGTTCTATAAATCATCGCGGTTTGAAACATCAATTTGGAAAATGTATTCAGCTATCAGACTTCACTGAAAACAGTTCGCAATCCCATAAATTGTTGCGGTACATCAGTTTGAAAAATGTCAATTTTGGAGATTTTATTCGCCGAGCTCTTGCATTTTTCTAAAACCATCGAAAACAGTTCGCCATCATGAGAATTAATCGCGTATGCAATACATCGAAAACGCTTTATTCTTCTAAAATAATTTTTTTGTGACACACCAGCGATCAATTTCGTAAAAAGATAGATAAATTTCGCTATTCATTATGAAGTCCACAAATAGAACTTATCTGATGCAGAAAAGTCAATTAAGTTTCTAGACATGTATCGCAGTTCGCGTATTCAATTTGTTAAAACTGCATACGAAGAATGATTTTACAGACGTCAAAAAATTTTGTTAGATACAAATCTGAAAATAATTTTGTTGGATAATCAGAATAATTTTGAAGGAATCTCAAGCAATGCTGAAAAAAGTTTTGACATTCTAGTAATCAGTTTGAGCATTAAATTATTTTTAGATTTGTATCTAGCTACAGTTTCAGGTATTTCAGCGAAACCATTCTATCCTATATTACACGCATTGCCATTCTGCTAACTTGTAATTTAATGTATCTCGATTTCAACTTCTCGTGTTACAACTTCTTTAATTTGAATTTTAATTTTGATTTAGTTAGCTTCTGTTTTCTCGAGTTTTCCTCATTTGCATACTTATTTTCTTTTTCTACGCTGTAACTGTAGAATTTTTAATTCTCCATGAGAGCATCATATTATCATTGCATTTACATCTTATTACTTTTATAAAACTTATTACTTTGATGAAATTGGCGATGATTGTACTATTTATATGTACGGCAAAAATTAAAGAGCTCTATCTTTTAAATATTCATATTATATTCCATTATCATATTTTATAAACTGTATTTTTAAATGAGAAAAGAACGTCTTTTTTATATTATATTTACTTTCTTATTATCATGAAAACCGATTTTTGTCTGAATATAAGTGTATAATTCTTATCTTACCGTTAAGCGTTTAAATCGTATCTTTTGTGGAACTTGAGTTAAATAAAGATTATCGCACAGAGCTTTTGTTCCCGCGTAATTTCTCAGAGTCATACCATAAGAATCCGGTGGATGTGTAATCGAGGTAACGATAATAGTCATACCGTAGGTCGTATACTGGCGTACAAATGTGAACAGATTAAATTACGTAATTGTGTGTAATACTAACCGCAAATACGTTTTACATTCCACTGCACGAGAGAAGAGAGAGAGAGAGAGAGAGAGCCGGATTATTTTTTATCCAATTTTTTCGCGTAAATTAATTTTGCATGCTACACGAAAGATGCTCGAGGTTGAATTTTTATAAGATTCTCCTCTTTATATTGATTACAGATGAATGTGAAACCTATAAAAATTTTAATTTTTTAAAATTCTTGAACATAATTTATGTAGGTATAATATGTTAACACGGAAAAACAAAATTTTACTGAAGTATTTAAAAATTTAGTTAGATAAAGGTCTGAAAATAATTTTGTTGGGCGTCGAAATAATAATATAATATTATTTTGATGATCCTACCAAAATAATTTTGTAGAACGCTCTCAAGCAGATTATTAGAATGTCAGAACTATTTCCAGTATTGCTTATTATGTTTATACGCCCTACATAATTATTTTGATAATCCAATGAAGTTATCAGAGCTAGCTAAATTATTAGATACTTCAGCGTTCTTTCTGTGTAAAAGTATATCTTTAGATTAAATTTGTTTTGTAATGAATGCAATGATCACGAAAAAGATATGTTTATCACAGTAAATTATCTTTTAATAAAAAATTATGGATTTCCCGAGAATATTTTCGAGATAAAAACGACATATATTTCCTACATTATCATACTTAAATTATTGGCTAATATCATTTACAAATACGATGATTAATATATTAATAGTATAAAATTTCACAAAATATTCTGCATGAGAAAAACTTCCACTGGTTTTATCGTAATAATATATTTTCGTAACTAGTATTCAGCATTACATTTTACAAGCGTTAATGCTAACAGCGTTATGGTTTATTTAAATAATACAAATTGCACTCGCATTTTAAGTAGTTGCGAATATGATAAGTTATGCTTGACACCAATTTTAAAAATAAAATAAAAGAAATGTTACATTTAATGTATTCACGCTTCCTAGTTTTGCAAGATTAAAATTCCATTTGAGAATGCTTTTTCAGCTGCTGTATCAATACAATACAGATGATAAATTTTATTGCATATTGTTATTCATTAATATTAATTCGACTTGATTAATTATATATATACGTGACATCTTATTAAGCCGGTACAGGGTTAAATAAAAATATATTATAATATCCTTAATCCTCCTTTTTTTATTTTATGAAATTGCTTACTAAATCTGATTTCGTTGAAATCACAAAATCTTTTGAAAAGATTATTTTATACAATTATTTTCTCATTTTTTCGATCGAAATTATTGCAACTATTAAAGCGTAACAGGATTTGATTAGATACTCGGAAAGCGATATTCTGTGATAGTGTCTCTCCTACTGCAAAGGTGCGATTAATAGATTTTTTGTGATGGACTTTTAATCTACGTTATTTCGCAACGATTTGGACGAAACTTTTATTTGTTACACGGAAAGCTTAACGCGATTTTCCCACGGAAATAAAAAATCTCGCGTGGATGCGCACTTCGATAAGATGTGTTTGCACGTGTATGTGTGTATATGAGACCAACTCTCTGTTCACACGATTCTTTCCAGTCGACGGTAATCGACGGAATAGATTATAACGTAATTAACTGTAACGTGAGGCTGAGATCACTAAATGGGATCAGCAATGTTTTTAATACGAGTTTTCTTCGTAGGCAAGTATAGAGAAATTTCACCACTCAACTTTCGCGACAACTCAATATCGGTGCGATAATTTTTTTTTGTAATCAATTTTTATTGTTTGTTCATTGTATATATACTAATTTATCAACATGCTGTGCTCAATTTGCAGTTCTTCATATATTTTAAATATTTTCGCGTAATTATAAAATTTCGTGTTTTGCATCTCGCAAAATGCTTGAAGGATAATGTGTTACTGTAATTTGGGAGAATTATATTAATATATATATTACGAAAATATATTACGAAAATGGTAGCTGAGTATATTGTAACCATAAAATTGTTGATTAAAAATTATTCCAATAATATACGAAGTTCAAAAAAATTGCATATTATTTTAACTTCATCGTGAATTCTTGTCTAAACTTGAAATTAATTTTGGTTTTTTATATAAGACATGATATAACATATTATTGTGGTCGTCATAATAGTCATAATTGTTGTATAATAAGTCTGTAGATGAATCGACGTTTATTATAGAGAAACGATATTACAGACAATAACCTAATTTTGCTTTGAAAGTTTAATTGTTGCAAGTCGCTGCATTCGTGAATGTAATTAATAAGCTTCCACGCTCGGATGCATTCCTGTCATACCTTAGGATTTTCTGGTACAAAGGGTGAAATGGTTTGTAATAACTGTGAAATTAAATTTACGAACTCTAAAAATGGCACACTGCCGATTCCTTATCTTCCTATCAGCGTGAACTGCAAGTTTGTATTTGATTATTACAAAATTTATTGTTTTATTGAAATAACAAATTCCACAAACGTTTAATTTTCCAACTGCATTATAAATAATACTGTTTATACTTTACACTGATATTAAAGTTACGATAACTTCAGTTTATAAATTTTTGTTATTTACGAGAATGTTTTATATCGTCATAAAGAAAGTTTTACAGAGAGAGAGATTGCTTTAGATGTTTTTAATAAATTTTTTCGTTTATTATACACACATATATACATTAGTTTTTTCAAATCTTTTATAGAATTTGTTTCGTTGAGCAAACCGCGTTTTAATTTACTATTACAATATTATTAAAGTGCTTAATAACCATGTCACGTGCAGAGATTGTGTTTGCGATACGAATAGAATTCAAAGGCGCACAAGTGAAATTAAATCATTCTTTGAAAATTACTACGCGTTGTGTGAATTTAATACGACAAATAGCCGATACAATTGTCGCGAAGGGAACAATTTTTGTCGACCTCATTCCAAGAACATTTCCACGTTGCATGTGTAAGTGATTTAATGTGGACGTACTTGCTGTTCCAATTAAGGCGTTCTTCGGACAAATATGTGTCACGGGTCATCAATATAAAACCAGGACAATGAGCGCGAACAGTAGATCGACAAACCTGCTTGACAAAGATTATAATATATGATGACAACTTGCCCCTTTTTTAATGCCAGTTTTTATCTCGACCGTGGCCATTCGAATATGAAACATCGTTTGGCTTTGACAGTCAAGATATACCAAGTGACAAATAATTTTCACGGTTGCTCGAGTGCGGCTTTATCACCCCATATTAATCTGTTCCGACACTTTTGTCTCAAACTATTCTTGGATGCGTTTCACACACATTCAAAGTTTTACAGATTCCTCGTTGCTACTTCGTTATTGCACACGCCTTTGTAATAGATACAAATTACATACAAATTACAATTCCGTGCTTTACACGTAGATGAAAACAAATCGCTGGCCTAGAAAGTGTCTCATCAGAGTGCTACAGCGTTACGAAATAAGTTTTAGTTTGTTCGTCCTTAAAATATTGCGATTTTAATTTCAAAGTGGTGAGGTAGAGGAGCAACGTACAGTGATATGAACACTCTAAAAAGATATTTTACACTACATTCGGTATTTATATAATTCTCATCGTATTATTATGGATATAAGATGTAATCCACATTTGTAAATCTACATAATGTAATTGATGTTGATACACTGAGAAAAAAATTGTTGACTTAATTATATTAATTTAGTTTGTCTTTATTTTTTCGTTGGAGGATGTATTTAAGTTAAATATAATGTGTTTGACTTAAATACATTCATTCTTCATCAAAAGAAATAAAGTCAAATTAAATTAATTTAGTTAAATGAATAATTTTATTCTCAATGTATTAACACGAGAATTATATTTTAAACACCACATAGTGTGAAATCCACATCCACATTTTTTTTTCGAGTAAATATTTTGCGAGAATGCCTGACATTGATATTTAGATATATTAGTTGCAAAACTAAGCGTTTTAGCATTCGCGCATATGTATGCGTGAAATATTTCTCGAGATAATTTCGATATTATATTCGGACTAGCTCAGCGCACTTTACATATATATCTACAGATAGAAATGAAAGTCCTGAAAGAGAGTCGTGGAGGAACAACTTCGAGCATTTCCGACGTGTGAAGTAGTAGTTAGGATTGCCATATGTCGCACGTGTCATTCGTAATGCTAGTAACGGCTTAGAGGAAGTCATTTTCGTGCTCGCATGCATTCCGCTTAAAGCGATCACGTTCGTATTAATTTGACATTATAAATGCAGAGAAAGAGAGAGAGAGAGAGAGACAAGGATTCCGTTATTGCCCTCCGTTGAACACACGTTAAGTTTGCGCAAAGTGATCGGCATGCCAGCATACAACTTGCTTTTCACGCGAGATTACCGCGCGTCTGCATGGCACACGTTTGCACCGTAATTTACGTGGAATGCGTATAATGCACATGAGGAGAAACACGTTGCGTATCCGATCCGACGGAATCGTTTTCAATATACCCGTTACACGCACAATGCTCGCCGCTTACGCGCCGATGTCCGTTCGCATCGTCGAAGCGTGAATTTCGTAATGATGTCTTGATGAAGGTGATGCTAATTGCTAAAGAGATATCCGAATAGGATTAAATATTCAATGTTAGAAGTCGCATCATATATTTCTCCGATGTATTATGTTCTTATGACAAAGCTATGTCAGAAAAGAAAGAAAAAAGTTTCTATTTATTATATATTTTTCACGTTATTATAGATATGGAGAAATTACTTCAAAAAATGCTGTTATTATACTTTTACTATTTTTTAAATAGTTTTTTTTTAATCTCGAAGGCAATGTTTTTAATATTTTATATCTTTCACATTTGTGTGTTTCTATATAAGATCATTTGTTGAAGGAATGTCCTTGTTGATTATGAAATCATCGATAAATGCAGCTAAGTTTAACAAACCATAATTTTAAACGCATCGTTTTGTTAGACTGCCACAAACTTTAAATATCTATCATACATATATATATATGTATATATAACAGATGTTATATATATTCTATAGAAATCAATATTTTTGTCTATAATTAAACGTTACTTTCCGTGATAAAATCTTTAAATGATATTCTAATTTAGTAAATCTATTAAAGATTTGTCGGAACAATTTAAGATTCGTCTTAAATTTAAAAATTTATAGAAAATAATTCTTAAAATTGTATGTCCTAAAATGGAATTTAGAAACTGAAGTAGCTATCATATTGATCACATGATACATTTATATAAATATTCCATCAACTACAATACTCAAAGATATATCTTTATGATCATATATTGAAATTGAATTCCTACATTGATATCAAATTGAAGGTGTCAAATTTCACATGAGATGCTGAATAAAATGATTAATCAAAGCAAAAAGATTTAGATAAAAAGAAAGAAGGAATATTTGCGAGATAAGTGGTCGATAAAAATCCTTACGTATTTTATGCACGATTGATAAACAGAAAAGAGAAAAGAAGAAAAACTCATCAAAAACACTCAAGTTATTGATACGATTAATAGTATAATAGTGTATAGCAATGCAGCGATCATTTGCGAACATAGTCCCACTTATCTGTAGTTATAACCCTGTCTTGATATCTCGAAATATGACCTTCCTCCTCCTCTCTCTCTCTCTCTCTCTTTCATTCTCGGTGCTACTTCCATTTATCGAGATATCCCAGTTCAATTGTACATTCTAGAATTTCTGAGTCATTGAAATTTGATCGAGATTCCGTTATTCCTGGCACGTCGCGTTATTATCTTTCGGCCCAGTCGATCAGTAGTCAAGCGACGTACGACTTTCTTTGCGAAACTTTAAAATCAACGTGGTATGGTTTCAACTGATACGTTTGCCAAAATTAGTCGAAGTGAATCTTCCATTTCCGGAAATTACCAATGTACGATCGCGTGCGTCAGGTATGCGAGAATGTGTGTATGAAATCAATGCTCTCGAAAGGTGCCAATCGATTTGCTGCAGCGATGCTGCAATGTCTGTTAATAAAGCTATTATAATTCTTTGAATATGTCTTTAAAAAGACGAACGCAAAACAATATATGTATTTTTAAATGTAGAAAAACAGAGAAATAAGCAAATATAAAAATTGAATCATAGTGTTATTAATAAATAATATCTAATGAAGTTTTTTTCATAATTAATTTTGTAGCGATAATACTAAAATTATTTTCTTTTATACGAATCCCATTGTTTTACATAATTGGCGCATGATGTAATTAATTCAATTATCTAAATTTTTTAAACTTAATAAATTTTATAGAAACTGTTTTGTGTATCTTGATCTCTTGTGTAGGTTATTAAAGAGCTACAATTTTTTTAAATTTGTTGTTTTTGATTGTTAAGATAATTTTTTGTTCATATGCTAGAAAAAAGCAGCAGACTTAATTTCATTCTCAAATATTTTAAATACAATTTTCGCAAATATATTTTTTAGGAGATAGATAATCGTATAACATTCAAACATATCCTTGCCGAATACATAATCGTTACGAGCTCGAAATATACAGCAATTAACATTAAATCTCAACAATGGTTTATACGTCATGTCAGGTTACTGATATGTTAATTTGTGAGCATTTAATTAATACAATACGAAAGTAATCCCGTTAGATCGCTTATAATCGTGTATAGCATAACGCATCGAGCCGTATCTCGATGAAACAAATTCGATACTCGTGAACGAGAACGCTCGATAAACGAGACCGTGTGTACTTCGCCAGCATTAAATCCGCAGAGTAACAAGCGCAATCTCTTGCACTCGCTCTGGTTAACCCGAATTTGATTAACACAGAGGAATGCAAATTGCAGCGTACAAGTGATCAACATGGCTGCTTATAATTCACTGTAAAATGAATGGGAATCCACGTGCGGATAGCAAAAAAAAAAGAGAAGTGACACAGTTATTATACTGTTATACAGATACGTGAAGCATCTCACCCATCTTCTGCTTTCTCTCTCAATTATAGGTTCTCCAGTCAATCTAGAGCCAAGTTTTTTTTCCGTTGTAATCTGACGGGTCGTTTTTATAAATTTTTATAAATTTTATATGAAAATATGAAATTTATATTTTATTTTATATTAATTTTATATTTGTTTTTAAAAAATTATATATTTTCTATTAAATTTTATATGTATATATCACTTCGAAATAAATACATCTGCGTTTACATTATTAATAACTTGTAAATACACGTGTAGATGATAGACGCATGCATAATTGTAATTAAAAAAATTTAAATATAAATGTTTTAAAAAATTTACACTCAAAAATATCTAAATATTTTAATATTTAAAATAAAGAGGAGATTTTGGAGTATTATTACTTTGTATTTTGTAATAATACTATTAATAGGAAACAAAGATAAACTTTAAAGATTTTATAAAATAAATGAATAAAATAAAATAACACAAAATAAATAAAATAAAATAAAATAAAATAAATAAATAAATAAATTTTGTATTTTATATACATATATGCATATGTATAATATATATAATATAATAATACAAATATTTTAAATAAAACAAAGTATAAGCTTTTTATAATAAAACATTCTTATAATAAAATTAATATAAAATTTCATTGGTCTTCTCTCTCTCTCTCTCTCTCTCTCTGAAAGACTTCATAGTATTTATTATGACTTTGTCACAAGGACAGAGAATACAGAGATACAAAAAATAAGACTAGCAGCTGCTTGAACAAGCTTTCAAAAAAAACTTATAGATACGGTCATAAATGCATTATGCAGTGTACTGGAAATACTCGAAAAAGCTCACTGGTGAAAATGAAGAACGACGTGAGCTAGACATTAATTCCGTTGTTATATATTCGGTACGCCCAACGGACTTTTGAATATTTACGCTCTAACATACACATTTAACCACGAATAGACAGTGACGTGGATGACAAACGTGTAAATCACGAACGAAGTCTTGCATAGAAGCCGAAATTGTGAAGTACGTATTTTTTGCCGAACGTCCGAGGAATCTTTAAATCGGAGAGAGAATTGATGATGGGGATTGATAATATAGAGCGATTCGAAGTTTTATCAACTAGTTTGCTCTGTGTGAACTATTGGAAAGTCAGAATAGATAACGTTCGCTATTCGGTCTAATCACTGAGCATTGCAGAGTTCACAAGCTGTTTGAGAATATTCCATGATCTTTATCCTAGCGTATATGAATTATTATATTTGTTCAGAGAAGACGCAATTATAGATAATTAAGATTTTTAAGTTACAAAAACTTTTATGACATAATTAATTACTTTTAATGGCAAATACAAATTATTATGTATGATCGATTTATTTTATCAAAAAATTATTTAAAATATTTAAAATTGTATAAGCAATTATTTAACATACACAATAATTTTGTATCTCTTTTTATATAAAAGCTATGCAGTTATCATACTTGTAGAATTCCAAGCCGGCTTCGAGAAAATAGGAAATGGAAACTTCGCAAACGGGTAGATTTTTCATCATCCATCATTATGTTTGGCACACAGAACGAGTTTGATTCGTTGCATTGTACAATGCTACGATATATCGATTTCTCAATTTTTCACGCACGCAAGACATCTGGAATTTGTTTTAAAGGAAAGCAAGGGTGAATATTTTTAAAAACGCGACCGTAAGTTAAGCACGCTGTACAGAGAGAAACGCACAGATAATATTGATTTTTTAGTTATGTATAGATACTGGTTACAGTAAATGCTGCCGGGGTCTTTGTTACCGTTAAAGATGCGGCCCCGCCTATGTATGTAGGTACATATAAATATTTTTCAAAGCAAGCCGTAAGTTAGCGCACCAGAACAGTGTACTTCTATCCCTTTTATATCGCTGGTAATCCGAACAGACGCGACGAATAATGTATACGTCCCCTACGATTGATAACATCTTACTTGTTATTCCCAGTTAGATATCCAAATCACTTCACCCTCGTATTTGAGATGTCATAACTAATATTTTTCTTTTCTCTCCTCTTGTGAGGTTTGATTCCTTCTATAAACCATAAATTTTATATTCCGTAACATCTGTCCGTTAAATATTGTAGCAAAAAATCTTTAAAATTTTTATTTTGTGTTTAAAAGCTTAATGAGATGTGTACAAGCTGTTTTATATTTTGCAATATTAGTCAATGTAAAAAAAGAAAGAAGATATCGCGGTACATCGAATATGAGTTTTGATTTTATAAATTTACCAATTAAATAAATTTAGACTATATCGAAATAAATTAAACAAAAAATACTTCTAAGAGCCAAACATTAGATATATCCATTTAATTTATTTAATACGACTATAATGAAGACTATAAGCGTTTCCATTCTTGGTTAGAGAATCTTCAGTTTTATACAAATCAAACAATATAGATAAAAAATTCACAATAAATATTAACACATAGTGGTCAATATGCAATATTCGTAAATTTAGACATACATATAAGGTAACGTCAGATCTCTCAAATCTCGTGGCATAGAACGTTGTATGTGTATACTCTGTATTGAATCTTGATCAATCAAGTAAACATATGGCTATAAACTCGAATTGATCGGTTTATTGACAGTGTATATTGCATAAAGGAGGCAGTGTCGCTGCGCTTTGGCTTAGTGCCGAAACACTACCATGTCTCCAGATGACAGATGAAGGATCCAATGGTGATATTAAGCAAGGATATTAACATCACAGAAATCGTATATCCTACATGCTTGAAAAATAAATGTGTGTAAATTATGTATTTGTAAATTTAAATATCTTTGCACGTACCGTGCTGTTTTTATTCCTAGTCTTCAAAACTTTAAGAGCTATCGATCGTGGAGCATCCAATTTATCAACAAAACGGTCATTCAAACTTATCCCCTCGAACTATTGATGTAAGTTATTACATTGGTAGCATAAATCGAAAAGTTTTGATGTAACGAAATCGGACGTCATGGAATAGAAGAATTATTTTTTTGTTCTAACTATATGTAATCATTATTTATACAATAAATTAGATAAGAGTTGATACTTTTTCGATTTATATTGCACGACCAATCTTTTTTGAAAAGATTAATTTTTGAAAAGATTGGAGATTAACACAAGCTTTGAGTTCTCTAGTTTTTACCAATTTGAAATGTTTTTAAAACTAGAAAAATAAAATGTAGACGCGTTTGCAAACAACATGATCGTAGCATTTTTATTTAAATGTAAATTTTGCAGTATACTGTGCTAAAATTTTCAGCGATAACAATACATGACACATTCGCAACAATGCCATACAATATGTCTATTATACGAGTCCAGTCAGTGCACTTGCGCTCGGTCGCGTATATTTCTTGGACATATATATGCACAGTTTGCATAAATAAGATTGCCGTGTTATTTCCGCAGTATGGTTTTATATGTATATATACACACCTGCATTCTATCGTTGGAATTTTTCTTTCGCGGGATTTCTTCTTTTGCAGATGGAATTTTAAAAAGTCTTAAAAGCGCTAAAATCAAATCTCAAATATTGTCTCGATGATGAATAATCGGAAAAGTCGCGAATATTCATTTATTCTGAGAAATGTATCACATTGAATTAAAGAGATGAAAGGGATAAATTTCAATGATAACAGCGGACGTATTCTTGACAGTGAGATTTCCTCCTAATGCATTAATCACGGGAAACGGGAGTATTACTTATTGTGTCGGTATACGTAATGCTTTCAGCGCATAAAAGTATGGTAAACTATCACTCATTTCAAAGGCAATTTATGCATACTATTTCATTTTCAGTGCCTCATAATTTCAAGGATTTTTAAACGTTATAATTTTAATTGAAATTAATGATATTTTTGAAAGTTTTGAACTATCAAAACTTTCAAAATATCTATCACTTTCGAATTTTATGAGTAAATCTATTTTTATGTATCGCGCGTAACTTGGAATTTAGTATTTTTTCTGACATTTAAGAAAAAATAAAATGTCGAATCTATCTTTTTCAAAGATTTTTAAGCGAAATTAATATCTCTGAAAATTGTTAACTACATCTATCATTGCCGAATTTTATGAGCAAAGTCTATTTTCATCTATCGAACGATAACTAAAAATTAATATTTTGTCTGTTGATAAAGAAAAAATTAAATATTGAATTCCAACTTTTACTGAAATAGCCTGGCTAGATATTCGAAAAAATGGCGAGAACATTTTAAACATCGATATGTAAACCGTTATATTTCCTAGGAAAGATTCAACGACATTTCTCCATCAAACGTTTATATCAGCAGAGCACATTTTACGCGACATGGACATGTTTAATCTTCTGGAGTAATAGCACTGTAGGATTATATTCCTGATATATCGTGACGTCAAACAAAATGCGTTTTAGTTGCGTAGTAGCACAGTTTTTGCGCTATTTGTTACATGGAAATATGTAGAAATGGTATTACTATTCGCGTGATTGACGATTCCAGCCGCCGTGTTTACTTTTCATTTTCAACCCTTTACGATTTCTACACTTTTTCTCCTCTCTCTTTCTCTTTTGTTGTCTCTCTCTCTCTCTCTCTCTCTCTCTCTCTTTCTCTCTTTCTCGCTCGCGTCCGAGACCTGCAGAAATAGGTTGCGAAGCGAAGCGAAAGGGCACGTTATGTGTCGTGGACGAGGCTTGTGATCGATAGGGTCTAAACCGCCCCTACCAGGCAACCCCATACTAACGTTATTCCGTCACACCATAACCCACACATACATACCGTGTTTACCAACACTCTCGCGTCGTGTGCATAATGCGACATACATAAATATACAAGGGACGGCAGGGGCAGATCAGTGTAACTAGCAGCGAGAAAGCGCAACTCGTGTTTGCTGACACGAACTCGCAAAACGATACACTTGTCGATACTTTCGGTATATAGTGTTGTGATTGCGTCTTTTTATTTTATTTGCAAGTGAGTATACAGAATATTTTGCGTTCTCTACATCGTTTTTAGGATTAACTACGGATTTTTGCATTCATTTTAAATAAAAATATCAAATTTTTTTTACATTTTTGTTAAGAAAAACTATTTCATATAAAAAAAAATTTTTCTTTTGTACCTCACATAATATAACGAAGAGGTTTGTTCATGAAAAATTATTTGAATAAATCAGCTGGAAATTGTATCGGATGCTTTGTTGAATTTCCCTTCTGCTTTCTCAAACAAGAAAATATGAGTTAGACTATTGTTCTCACTTTACGAAATTGAACGCGAAGAGTTGGCGAAGAAATTCAAACGGATTGCGATCGAGGATGTTTCTCTACACGCAACTATTTCTTCATCCTATATAGATGATGCATACGCGACATATGTGACGACCTTACTCAGATGCAGAAACGAGATCGTATCGTAGAACTTTGTCGACGTCCTTGCGGAACCTCGACAAATTTCTTCCTTTTAACATCTTAATCCCACAAGGGATTTTGGTCTTCCTTTCTTCATGTTTTCGCAATGAGACTACGTTCCACCGAGGTATTAGCCTTTCTGTCGAGAATTTCTATGCAACGTGTCGTTTAATCGCGTATCTCAGCTTTAAAATCTACGATGATTTAATTGCTTCTAATTTAGCGTATATTTGCTCAACAATTCTGATAATTCCAACAAACCGCTTTCGTCCCCTTTTGTTAATGGCCACGAGTTTATTCCCCTCGTACTACATGTCAAATACACATATATGTATATGTATATGTATACATACGGCTGTTCCTCGAAGAGAATACGTACTCTCTGCGAAGTTTCCTTCATATACTCAATATTTACCTTCCTAGTGCTAATATGATGTAGATAACCCAGTTCGAAGGTAATCACATATAAAGCGAAAGCCAACGAACTGTACAGAGAACGCTTATAATGTCGATCATCTCGTAATAGTGCGTAGATTGCTCGAATACGAAGACAATCCATGTTTCATATTAAAAAAGGACGTAAAAACTAAGAATTAACTGAACACATAGTATATTGAAAAAAAATTATTAAATTTTGACATTTTTTTTAATAGTATTAAACTTACAATAGACTCAATAAAACGTGATAGTTAATGAAATTAATGGTGCTTGTACTAAATAAATATATTTATTTACGTTTAGTAAATATTTAGAGTTAGTACTATTCAAACAAATATTTGTTAAAATTTAGTTCATGTTTTTTAATGTATTTATAATACAAATACCTACTGTTCAAAAGTCTGTAAGCAGTTGGAAATTTGTGAATTACAATTGTATTTGTAATCTAAATTTTAGTTGCGTATCTTGGTTTAAAAATAATAATTATTAGTATCTGAATTTTAATTATATCATTGTTTTATTAAAATGTCTATATCTTATTTTTAATTACTGCCATACAAATTCGAGATATTCTACTTAATTATTTTTAATGTGATTATTAGGGCAACCAAAATTATGCTATAAAAATCCCTTTTTAAGCGTCTAAAATATGCTCTGTGAAATTGAAAAAATGCTCTAAAGAAAGGCATATATTCCAAAATTATGCTGTAAAAATCCTTTTTTAAGCGCCTAAAATATGCTCTATGAAATTGAAAAAATGCTCTAAAGAAAGGAATATATGCATTTAAAAATTATTTTTTATGGCACAAATTTTCAAATTATTAATTAAGTTTTTTACTTATAATAACAAAGTAAAATGAATTTGATAAAATTTGTTTACATTTTTAAAAAATTTAATTACTCTTATGGGGCATTAAAATTAAACAAATACATATTATTTATTATAGTGACTCTAAAGAGAGAGAGTCTTTGGTGTTATATATTGTATGACACAGAAATGTAGAAGATTGAACGTAAAAGCGCGAAATCTTTTTCTCCTTGTGATTTCTCTGACATCACTGCGCACCAATGTATCGCGGCGTGTGGGAATCATTTATCTAATCAATTCCCTTTTCAAAAATATAAAATATGTTGTAGCATATTTCTGATTGAGAAAAACTTATCTTAGAAATCCTATTTATTATTAGATAAAAAATTATCAGAAAAAAACTAATCGTAAACTTAAATTAGAAAACGATGTGATATACAATAAAAATAGATAAAATATGTAAATATTGTGCATGTGTGGGCGAAATATGTAAAAATATGTATGCTGTAACATATAGGGCTCAAAACGTATAATTTCTTATGAAACAAATTTGTATTTAGTTTATTTCTTTATTAGTCAAATAAAAAAGATGCATGCCCTATACATATTTTGGTTGCTCTAGCTGATTATTATGGAATATTTTTAATCACTCTGTGTTATGTAAATATGACAATTTTTTTATTCAAATAGAAAACTTGTTCTTTTTTTATAATAGGACAATGATGGTAAAATTCTTTAAATGAAATATTTCTTTGAAAATACGGGCAGAAATACATAGTTGAATAATTAAAATAGACAATTAAGATTTTCATAAGACATTTTTCTTTGGAAATATTGGTACCGCTGTTTTAATCTTTTAAAAAAGTAGTGCTTCCAAAGTTTTGAACAGTAGTATACTTGTGTAATTTCTCTTATAATTGCTATCTCTCGTATATGTACGAATTTCTTGAATTATCACTTTTTAAATCTCATTACTTAAACCTAATTACTTTGTGGCTTCGCTACAAATATTCCTGAAAAATATTAAAAAAACCTATTAAAAGAATAATTATTTCAAATTTTATATGCTTCACATAAAATTATTTAATTAATGAATTTTTTTTGTGAATCATAATCAAATTTTATTTTTTGTCCTATAAGAAAGAATTACATCTTGTGTGTTATTAATATTTATTTCCTTCTTGCAACAACATGGATATATTTTGCTTATTTCGTGGTTATCTCATATCATAATTTTTATGAAAATTCATATTTATGCAACACATTTTGAGATTATCTCATGGAGAACCAGTAGAAATATAAATTCTTACTTCACGACATCCGAAATGCGATTTTGTTTTCTTTTTGACAAATTCATCCTTGCGATTAAATTCTTGTCGGCTAAACGAGCAATATTATCTGCTAACGTTCTGCTAAGAGAATCGTTCGAAATGCATATTAGAGCAAATTGCGGAATTGACTAATCGAACGTGACGTATTCATCACCGATCATGGCCTAGCAATGTTTTCATCTTCGCCGCGGGCGAATTCACTCGCTCCATTCATACCGTGCATATTTGTACTCCGTGCTATCTCTCCTCGGGAGCATGCGTAATTACGAGGCATTCAAGGTTTACCTGGTCTGCCTACCTGCTTGCCACTGGCAGCATTATAAGCCGGTATTGGCAACCTCGTTCCGAATCAAGGCGGCGGTTCGGTCGGCGAACAGGGCCAATCGAGAGCGTTTGCGGTCGGTGAATGACTGCGTCGAACGGTGCGCTTGTCAAAGCGCACACCCGATATATAAACGTCGCCGTCGGCGTGTTATACATGTGTATATGCGTGCGTGCGTATGTATGTGTGCGTATGTATGCAAACACCGGCGCGCGACGACGCGTGCATATACACGTGCGCCTAGGGCGATGGTTACGAGGGATACCTCGCCGTCCAACCGCGTCCGTTCCGCTATAGGCTACAGGGCGGGGTGTGACAGATTTCACGGGACGACGAGCTAACGAAAAACTACTCGGCTGTGAGGTGGCGAGAGGGCAGAGACTACATCCACCTTCCCCGTAGCCGCGTCCCTCTCCTCCCTCCCGACACACCTCCAGGATATTCCTCGCTGACAGCCGCGCCCGGTCGCTTTTATCCGACATTCCAACCACCGTCGGCTGCCACGAGCCAGACGCTCGAAGTATCTGGCAGGAGAAATATCGCCCGGCTCTATCAGGCCTGCAACTGTTGCCTTGGTCGTGGTCGAGATCTTCGAGTGAGTTATTATCGGATCGCAGTGCCAGCACGCTTTTATGGGACTCTCCAACCCACCCCTTTTTTAATGTATGAACATTGATTTTGAATACCAGCAAACGCGAAACCGTTCAAGTAACATTTTCTATCGGTATTATAGACTAGCGATATTATTATTATTTTGACTATGCTCTTCCTGATTCTCTCTCTGATCAAATCTTATCTCAAATAAAATTACGAACAAACTAAAAGTAGAATGAAAATCCGAGAGAACAGAGATGCGAGAGAAACGGTGGCATTTATTACGGCACGATCGTGCAATCATTTAGACGAACGTCCGTGACACTTGCAATCCGGTTATTTATACGATGGATAATAAGGTGACAAATTGGATATGCCAAGAATTTGATGAGAGTTTCTTGACTCTATCCGAAGGAATCCGACAGGTTCCTCGCTAAATCTTTCATCCCATTCTTAATTCCCTCTCTCGTCTGAGACTTTCTGTGAAGTCGTCCTGTAATGAGAGTAATGAGAATCCTTGTGCAGCAGAAAGAGGCATCGACACGTTTCGAACGCGTCTTAAACCAGCCTCTTGGTCTCGCAGTAGTAAAAGCCTTTACGATCTGCCTAGTTCAGTAATTAGAGAAACGTCTACGCCTCTCGTCCATTTTTTCTCAATACTCGCGCCGTTTATTTTGTTTCACCGAGTGGATTTTTTACAAAAATCGCGGCTGCTTACTTTATGACAAGTTAAAATCGTTTAAAGTGGCTTTCAACGGCCTGCTAAACGCGCAGGCAGCTGTCCTGGCGCTTTCCATACATTTAACGTTATTCAATATTCAATGCGATGACATGCAATTTCGTATGGAGAATTCTATGTGTATCAGAGAGAAACGCATATGAAGTATTCTTTTGCGTGCATGTTGAATAGGAGAAACCGAGTTAAATTGTTCATACGCCGCTTTATGTTATATCTAATGGAGTTAACGTGCAATCTCTTACAATTCTTTTAATTTATATAGGATATAGAAATGTAAATGAGTACATATATGTGCGTGCTCGCACAAATACACACACGCCTTTCTTAAAAAAAAAAAAAAAAGAAAGAGGAAAGCGTTTTTACAAAGAAAAATGGGTAATTTATTAAGTGCAGTTTTATCAGAAGTATGCAGGTTCCATTTTTAAATCGCGTACTGGGTGGTATTTATAGTCCGTTTTTATTTTAAGACCGTCCTAAGTAATGTCTTAAGATGTCAATACGGCTGTCGGTTTGTGACCGTCTTAAGACGGTCCTAGATATAAGATTCGACTATGAATACCGCCCTATGATTCTTGTTCTTCCGAGACTGGTATTTAGTGCACTATATAGTATCGTAGTATCTAACCAAACTGTGTTTCGTGCAAGCAGGAATTTCGGTATGGTGGTTTGTCGTACAGGTGACAGCCGTTCGATCAACGTTCTGGGTTCCCAACACACGTAAAGCCCATTGTACACGCAATAAGTCTATCGGGTGTCGTATAGGGTGTTGTAACGGTCTCATGCAAATCAGATTCCGTGTGTCAATATGTAACTATGTGAAATGAAGCGTCGCTTGATTTATTAATCGAGACGTTATACCTACTCCAGAATCTTATGCTTATAACAAACGATACAGATGATTGCGTTCCGGGAAGTTTGGGATTTATAATTGAAAATGGTGTATCAATGTGCATGGTCATACGTGAAAAGAAAATATACATGCACATAAGAAAATCTTTTTTTCTTTATTTTTATTATTATCGAAATAATATATTTATTAACCTTCTGTCTGCAATCATTTTTACATCTTCCGTTCAGCCTAAGTTTCTTTATTGTTCTGAGCTTTTAAAATATTGAAAAAATTCATGGTTATTTTTTAACATCTTTATTACATTGCATTAAGAAAAGTCTAATTGAAAATAAACGAATTAGAAAATAAAGATTATATCAATCAGAATTCCGGTTATCTCAACTACAATTGTATTAGATTCAACCAGAAATTCTGAACCAAAATTCTGATTTGTTCATTTTCAACTAGAATCCCAATTAATTCCAACTCTTTTTCCAGTATATCAAATAGAGTTTTTTAACAAGATATTTTAGAAGAAGAAACCTTCTATATTTCAAAGAAATTTGAGAATGAAATTTCGCTTATCCTAAAAAAGATCCAGACGGAGGATTAAATAAAAACGCTGAAAGAAAATAATCATTATATAAATACATAACATTAATTTAAAAAATTCATCTCCTTAAAGTCTTTGTAAACCTGCGGGATTAAAAAATCCTTAAAAATTGTTAAAAATTATTTTAGCAACATTTACAATTGTGTTCCTTTGCATTTGATGTCTTTTAAATTTTACAAAATGTTGCAATGCTCCTGGAAAATATTTTTTATCTATTCATAAGTTGTGCTGCCTCCTACATGGAGAGAATTTTTTCTTAGAGTTTATTCTGAAAATATGATAGTCATGGGACAATATTGTATTTTCAAGAATTTTAATGTAAATCTCTCACATTCATTAATAAAACTGCAATAAAGTATAAAAGAAGTTTGATTAATTTTACTGAAGTGCATTAAAAATCTTTAAAATATTGTATTGTACCACAACTATCATTCGGGGTAAATTTTAAAACAAAATTCTCTCCGTGTAGCCTCGAGAGATTGGTCGTTGTTCATCAACATTCGCGCACATCAGGAAACACCTGTGCTCTTTATTTGCCAGAGGTAAAGATTTGCGAATATAATCTATGATCCAATTCATTTTCTCTCCTCATTTATTTTACGAAGCGCCGTTATCAGTCGGGCGGCAGTTTGCGATTTTCGTTGAGCGCATTATCGCTTCTCACAACGTGCGTCCTTCGAAAAATTAAAAAATCGGAGGTAATCATTGTAATTCCATCGGATAAGTTTAGAGAGTTGTTGCCTGAGAAATCTTACAGGAGGAGGAAATGCCACCCTGAGTGAACGAACGAGTGAGCCGAAGTTTGTATGACTAAGTGGCTTCTGTTCGCGTCCCCCGTTCTTCTTATCGACCATTCTCAAGCTCGTGTCCTCGACTGCATCTGGCATCCTCGTGCTTTTTCCTCCGCTTCCCTCTGGTTCGCGGCATAACTTTCGTAATTTCAGAAACGAGTCTGCCTCTCCGCGATCTCCTTGTCACAAGTGGGGATCAGTCGTCTAACACGAGACGCGGGCAGTTTCGAAAGTTGGTTGCGTTGATTTAAACTTGAAGAACTAGTTTTCAAATATAATTTGCGAAAATCGAGAATATTATAAAAATTAATAAGCTGTGAACATTTTACTGAGAAACTAAGCTTTATACGTACGTTTGTACAATGTGAATTAGTTTCGCACTGAGATGACTATGTATTGACTTCGGAATTACGTACTCATACCGCTCGAATATTTTCATATCCGTACATTTTACGGCTGTCGTTACAGTTTATATGGAAAGATTTTACGATATCTTTTACGACGTTTTATATTCAAATAAATTGTCAAGAGATTTCACAGCTTGATTTCATAGAGGGATTATACGTTAGTAAGATAAAATATCGACATCTTATGAACGAAATATCTCTTAATCGAGTTGCATCCGTAAGACGGAAGGTATCGATCTATGTGACGAAGCATTAAGATTTGATTGGAGAAAGCTCATGGAACGTAAAATTAAGGCGCGTTTCGTTGTAAGTTATCCGCTCTTTATTAAACATGTTTTTTTAAATTTTTCTTTACGTCTGCTTTTAATAGTCATTGAAAAGCGCATTTCTCTATGGCTTGTTTCGGTTGCTTTTTACAACGGCAATCAGCGGAGACTAGACAATCATTATCTTGTGCTCGTATTTTTGTGAATTTTTGAAAAAGTACTCTGTATATATAATGAAATTAATCGTATATTTAATCAAATGGAGCTTGCGTAGGTTGTGATTACTTAACCCGATGTAGCTCGGAGTGTAAATATTTTATATCTAATATCTATTTTTGCATAATCATAAAAGACGTTTATTTTAAAAATGAATTAACACACATCCGAATTAACGTTTTTTTAATAATAATATAAAATTCGTTATTACGGATGAGGATGAGATGTGATTATTAACACACATACACACATGATGAGGATTAGATTATTTTATATTTGACTGTAATAACATTAATTGGAATTATTTATTTGTTATTTAATGTACAATATTTTAATATTTTTATTCCTCCACGGTGATCCAATTTGGTGTGGAATTCTGTCGGGACCGCGAGTATTATGAACTCATCATTAACCCAGGCTTACCGCCCCAAAAAACAAAATCAATTTTTTTCTCGTCGTCGTGTAATGCAGTTTACGCGGCTCTATTAAAAAAGTTATTCCACGTATGGAAACACTGAATACGTTTCTGATCCTGCAATGTCCGGTGAAATCATATATCACCTGAATATACTGAAATTTGACCGCTCTATGAACGTTCTGATTAGCACTTTGATTAGTGATTTGATTATACGTTGGTTGCATCGTCGGCGTCATGCAGCAGACTACGAATGTAGACTAAAAAATACATATTAAATGCCGACCACTCGCATTTAATATCTTTAACATCCTTAAAATTCTTTTACATCGTTATTTGCGTATTTATCGACCTAATAAGCGGATTCGCTCGGAATGATGTTCTTTCATTTTTTTCTATTTTGCTATACAGAACGTTCGTACGCGGATCGTAACACAGTATCTAGTTGGATGTTAAATAAAAGAAGCTCTAGCAATTTAAAAGTTTTTCCGCAACTAGCGATGGTGCTGTATTACTCGCGAGCATTACTGAGCTCGTGCCAAAGCTATTGTCATGGAACGCTGTTTTCTAAGGAAAGTCTTAAAGTCGTCCTATAACGACATGATCCTACGGATCAGACGAGCATTTTTCTTTTGATCTTGCTACATTTATCCGGTTACTTCGATTTTTCAAGAGACAAAAAGTCAAATGACATCAATCAGAAATGGATAGGAGGAGTTGCTTGAAATCATATTGAGTAAGAACTTCGAGATACTTTACATGCGCAACAAAATCTATACAAAATAATTTATGGTTATTAAAATAACTGGCGTTTCTGCGGAAAGCGCATGGTGTAAAAGTCATTAGAGGTAGATTCTTTGTTAAGTTACATAGATTGTAATTGTAATAAGATCATTGCAAGCTGCGGTGAAATTGTATACCTAATGTAATTGTTTGGTGCTTCTTTTCACTTTGGTATGATGAAAGAATTAAATGGTTGTAATGAGCTTTTCAACTCGCAAATTAGTTATTAACTACAAATAGTAAAGAGGATTTTGAAATAAGCTCCGGAATAAAGGAGAAGCTTAACAATTTCGACGAAAGGCTCTGTATGGTCTTATATATAATTTACATTATGCATTTCGTGTACAGATTTTTCCGCTAAAGATGTCCGATTAATTTTCACCGGTTGTTAAATATTTTGATCAAAATCTCGAAATATTACTTGTTTTATGATTACAATTATTATTATATTATTGAAATATAAAATTTATTATATTATTTATATAAAACGATAATTTAATAAAATAAACGTTTTTAGAACTTTCTTAAAATTATCTATAATTATTGATAGAAAAGATGAAACACATTTTTATGAATATAAATACAATTTTACGGATATAGATACGTACATCTCATAAGTGAAGCTATAATTAAAAGAGAAAATTGCGCTAAGCCAGACTGATTTTGTAGGCTATGGATTAATTGAATCTTGCCTTGATATTAATCTGCAAATATTTATTTTCAATAATATTTCAGCTAGGGATATTATTTTAATTTTTATCCGTGTCTGAAAGAGAGTCTGTTGCGAAAGGCTAAAAGAGGACGCGCTACAAAAAGAAACGTAATGACGTAAATAAAAGGTCTCCGACGAGATGACCTAAGAACCATCCAGGGTCGGCGGATTGTCACATCACAAATAATAATAGTGTGCGCTGGACGATTCTCTTGCTTTATGATTACGGGTAAACGCGATCGATAAAATTGTTTCGCAGGGCACTCTCGCGCTCGCTTGTTAACATCTACTACAGTGGCAAGGATAACAGTGATGATGCTGCCGCTGTTACTGCCATCGAGCCAATTCCGTGTCAGCCCCGGTACAGCATTCGCGAATCGACAAATATGATTGCCCGCCTATCCTAATGCTTAAGCTAGACTGAATTCAGTAGTGCTTGTGGATACACAAACTTGTCCTAGATATCGGGGTTTAACCTCTCGACTTCCTCTCTCTCTCTCTCTCTCTCTCGTTTCTCTTCTCGCTCTTTCTATGAGGGCAAATCAATAAGTACCCGTGTTAGTAATGAAGACGCAAAATTTTCACAAAACTTTTTTTTATTTTTCAACGTAATCCCCATTTAGGAGGATACACTTTTCCCAACGTTTTTGTCATTTTTTTAACCTCTCCGAAAAATACGATTTGTCGAACTCTGCAAAATAGGCCTCTGTTTCGGCAATGACCTCCTCATTCGACGTGAATCTTTTTTCACCGAGCTATTTTTTTAAGCTTGGGAACAAGAAGAAATCGCAGGAGGCCAAATCCGGAGAGTACGGTGGATGCGGCAGCAATTCGTACCACAATTCGACCAATTTGGCTGTGGCGACTAGGAGGAGTGAGCATTGTCCTGATGGAACAACACTTTTTTTTCGCCAAATGGGGGCGTTTTTTCTTCAATTCAACATCGAATCGGCCCAATAAGTCAGCATAGTACTGCCCCGTGATAATTTTGCTTTTCCCCATGTAGTCGATGAAGATTACGCCTTGCGCATTCCAAAAAACAGTGGCCATCACTTTTCCGGCCGATGGGACCGTCTTGGCCTTCTTCGGAGCACGTTCGCTGGGTGAAATCCATTGTTTTGACTGTACCTTCGTCTCCGATGTGTAGTAATGAATCCACGTTTCATCAACGGTTACTACTCGACGCAAACACTCCTTCGGATTAGAGCTTGAACAGCTCCAAACATTGCTTTGAAATTGATAGCCGCATTCCGATTATCACCCTCATTCTTTCTTGTTCTCTCATTCGTATATTGAAAGAAGAGTCTAGTAGCATTAATTTTGATTAAAAATGGACAAATCAGAATTTTTTGGTTGAATCTATTATAATTCTAGTTGAGATAATGATATGTCATTTTGATTGATATGATCAATCAGAATGTGTTCTATTTCGTTCATTTTTAACCAGAAATTTTTTTTAATGTATCCTTCTCTCGTCGCTCATTCAGTCTGATTTAATCGATCGTCAATTATCCACGAAAAGGCAAATTTACTTATATAACAGCCTTGCGCTCGATTACTTGCTGCTGCACGTTAATTTCTCAATGTAATCTCAGCACGATCCGATGTCTGATCGACATGGCTAAGAAACGCGGTATGATGGATATATGAACCCGATCGACGAAATTTGATACACATATTTACTCGCCTAATTGCATGCTTGAACATGTTATCAATTATCTAACATCTCTTTTATTGCATCGATATTTATTTTGAGCTATTTCTTGATTTTATTATTATTTTCTAATATACGTGTCTATTTTCTAAAATGTGATTACAATTGATTTTGGATTATAACTTCGTAATATGCCTTGTGACACGTTTGGCAATTGCTTCGATACTTCGTTAAACACTATTAAACATGCTGCCCATACTCTTAGTTACTTCAAGTACGCGATCGTCAAATACACACGACAAGTTAATTTACTCGTGTTAATACGTGTATTCATCCATTGCTCAATATACCGAATACCGTCACGTTCAACTTTGATGAAATTGCGTATTATGCCGTGCGAAACTGATGTGTGGCTATTTGCGTGGCTATGCATACGTGAGAAAGCAACTCCGAGCAAATGGGAAAATGCGAATATAGGCTTAGCACATCGATTTTGAATCTTTCTCTTTCCTTAGTTCATCCATCACGCCACTTATCATTCTGTAATTATTCTGTCAGTCAATCATAGCACCTGTGTTACGTGTTTTCTTTTCGCAGTATATGTCTATCATAGTTTTTGATAATAAAAGCCTTGATCTCGCTACACGAAAGTGATATATTTAGACATATCTGGATTGTGAACATCCTTCGTGTGTGTGTGTGTGTGTGTGTCATGTTACGTGAAATACGATAATTTATAAATGTTTATTGTTTTGCACGAACATAAATTAAAGTTTGCATTTTCGATTAATATATTTTATGACAAACTTTACTTAAAGAAAGAATCAATATTTTATGACGATTCCTACTTCCTGTAACACTATGTTAATTATTGTTATATGATGACAATGATTAACGCACTTCTGTTATTAATTGTTTGTTTTAGAATTAAATGAATGCATTGAACATCTATAACACATCTATTGCACATTTATTAAAAAATTTACAACGCAATATGATAATAATGTAATCAAATACATACAGAAAGAACGATTTTGTTGAAAGATCTAAAATTTTATTACATACGTATCTGAAAATAATTATGTTGGACTATTAAAATAATTTTATTGGAAACTTAAATTTGATCTTTAGAATACCAACATTTTTTATAGAATTGCTCATCATTTTTTAGTTTTCAACAAAATTATTTTCATGGTCCAATAAGACCACTTTCACATCTGTATTAAGCAAAATTTATATCTTTCAGCAAAATCGTTCTTTCTGCATCCTTAAAAATCTGAGAAGATTGATTTTGAAGTCATGAAAGTTAATTCGATTTATCAATCGCGCGCGTGATGAGATTAATCTTCTCAAGTAGAAAAAAATGTGGATTACAACGCTGTTGCTCCGCATATTTTTTTGCTTCGTCCGCTTGATCGTGTTGGAGGCTTTATCTTCCCAAGTAATGTAATAAGAAACCCGTGTTTCTGTGGTTATCTCGACATTTTCGGCGATTAAAGGGAGAATCCACCAAGAGAAGTGGTAGAACGCATAGAACGAGGTCGAACCTTCAGTATACCAGAATTTGCAAGTTTCCCGCGCATAAACAGATTATTCAATCGAAAGCGAGGGCTCTCGTAGACCACTTAATACGTAATGCAGCGCAGCGGACTGAGGACGCGCAATACGCAGATTGGCATGTCCGACAAGCAGCGTTTTAATTTGCTATCGATTGGTAGAGCCATGCCGCGGATCATAGACGAGATCGTACGCGGCCTGGCAATCCCAATGCTCGGTATATCTATATACAGGTGTATCCTGCATACTTGCTTTGGGCAATAACATCGCTAATTGCATTCGATCCCCGTATGCTATCGTTAGGCAATAAGATTATTACCAGCCCGCTGGCACATTTTCTCAAAGATATAGTCAACTGAAGTTGACACTGTCGTCAAGAAATTTTTCCTTGGTGAGAGCCTTTGTAAGACATTGGTTAAGGATGCATATCTATTTGATATGTATGTTCTATCATGTTATTCCTTAAGACATTTTTTAATTATTTAAATTATATAAATTGTGAACAAAGCCAATACTTAATTTTATAATTTTTATTTGAATATACATATCGATAACATTGAAAAGCAAGAGCTTTGTTTCTCAATCAAATCCAATGATGATTCTTATGTATTTTTAGCTGCTACAAAAATGTAAGATTAAGAAAGTTCCATCATCCACATTTTTAGGAAAATGATATAAAAAAGAACAAAAAACGATAATTTTAAAAGTTTTCATGACATTGCAAAAGTGATAGGAATTTTTTCTGAATTTCGTTAATGTTACGCGAAAGTATCAATTTTTAGCTTTAAAGTACACTTTGTTTCGTTTCAATACGATTTTCTATTTTTGAGATATGACAATTTGAAATTGTTCTTTTCCCATGTAATACATGGAAAAGGCATACTCCATATAATATCTCCTTATAATACTCTCCGTATAATACTCCACTTAATACCTCATTATGTAAATAAATGCTTTTGTATCTACATAATATAAATTTGCAAGATTTCTGTTACATTACAAGGTTTTTGCCTATTACAATCTTACAAAGTCAAGTTATTACGTAAGACACTCATATCAAAGTAAAATTTCTAAAAATTGAAGGGTGATGGAATTTTTTTTTAAAAACGTATTCTTTCTCGGTATAAAAAGCCCTACAAGAAACACCCATTGTTAAGAAAGAAAATGATTAAAATTTGAGAAAGAAAATGATAAACCTAGTTAAGAAAGAAAATAATTAAAATTTGTTCCTTTGTGTAATTATCGATATCTATAATTACTGTTGTACTTTTTGTAACTGAAATAATTAGAAAATCTTAATATATATTAATATATTTCCTGTCAATATGAACAATATTTAAACGCTACACAGAAAGAATTTTCTCTTAAAATTTACCCTGAAAATATAATAGTTGTAGTACAATACAATATTTTAAAATTTTTTACCATGCACTTTAGTAAAATTAATCAAACTTATTTTATGTTTTATTATAGTTTTATTAGTTAATGAGAGAGATTTACATAAAATTCTTTGAAATACAATGTTATCCCACTATACCATTTTCAGGTAAACTCTAAGAAAAAATTCTCTCCGTGTAGATTTACTTATATAAAATCATTATGTAAATGATATATATATACACTTATATGTAAAGAGAATAATAGCTTACATCTTGACTGCGTTAAAGATTTTATTACTGAATAACAAAGATGTCGAATAACAAAGTCATTTCTCTAAAAATAACATTTTGCTATTCGGTTTGCCGATTAATCTATTTGGGGTGAATATCGGATGAAAAGAGAGAGAGAGAGAGAGAGAGAGAGAGAGAGAGAGCCGTCCGACAAACGACGTTTTAATTTCATATCGATTAGAAACCCCACGGCAGATTACAGGCGGTATCACGTGGGCCAATAGTTTCATCGACACGACAGATATAGTAGAGCTTAGCTTTATACGAGGTAAACGGGTGACAAAGCATGTTTCTCGAACGATGAGTACCGTGTAACAGGGTAATTAAGGTCGCAGGTGCATTAAACGGAGAAACACGATGCAGCTTTTTCGAGCCTATGTTCACGGCGCGTTTATTGATGTATTGTCAAGGTAAAAGATCGGGATAACTTTGAAGACTCAATTCACGCTAGATTCGTTTAATAACCGTGTACTAGAAAAGAAATATTATAAAAAGGGACAACCCTGTTCTCGGTCGTGGCGCAATTAAAACGTGGTTTTTTAAATATGTAATTGAAATTGGAATATTATCTCAAACGTGTGAATTTTAATTGATTTATTTTTTTAACGAAGAAACTTCCTATTTACATAAAAATATATCACGGGAAAATCCTTTCGAAATATAATCATTACTGCACATTCGGCATAGTATATTTTTAGCGAGTGATAGGTATATGATCATTCATTACGGTCATAATTACATTATCAAGAAAGTTTCAATGTTCCCCGACGGGCGAAAATTGATCCAATTTACGAGTCACGTTACATCGCACAACCACCGATATTTAATTATCTCAGCCGCGGAAATGGACAATATGCGATTGCATCAACTTCTTCAATTATCCAAGCGCAGTAAAAAAAATTTCAGAAAAATAATATCGCAAATTCAGAGGAGGAAAAATGCGTTTATTTATATTCTGGTGAGAAACATATCCATTCATATTTAAATTTTATTATTGAGAGTTCTCTCAAATTCGAACGCGGTATAATTATGTGAATTATTCAGCATTATTAGTTCTCTTATATTCTCATCGATATTATTGAGCAAAATTTACAAATTCTCATCGATATTATTGAGCAAAATTTACAAATTCTATGTTTATACCACAATAATTTACTTGACAGTTTATAAATAGCTATTCTAAATCTGCAAGTAAATATTTTGCGCTGTACATTATTTAAGGAAACGCAGTGTGTGAAATAATGAAGAAAGTATTGATTTTTATAATTTTTCCAATATTCAATATATTGAGATAGGAATATTTTGCAGTAGAATTTTTCCTTAAAAAAAACTCAGAAAAAAAACGATTTATCATCCATAAAAATCAAATAATGTCACCCATAAAACGATGACAAACAATGCAAGCAAATACTGAGCGATAATACTGGGCGCTTGATTAATCTTGTGTTATTAATCAGACGAGAAAAGAAAAAGGAAAATTCAGCTTTTATTACGCTGAAAGACTCTCTTAACGTAAGAAGTGACGTCATTATTTCATTTATAATTCCACATTTATCTACGGAATTTTACGAGTTTTTATTTTGTCATCTGAGAATGTGCGATATTTATTTACTAAATTCATTTTGTAGAATTAGTATATCTTTTTCAATTGATGACGAATTTGCACTGCATCGTGTGCGAAGTTAACTTTGCTGTTTATCTTTGTTCGCCTGCAGGCAGCTCTCTCTTGAAGAACAGTTGAAACTCCTTGTGGCGCTTACATAGACGACGAAGCAGAAAGCGGATTTCTCGACAATGTGTATTAGGGGCTCCTTTGGGACAACATGTCCCCGCGGCTTTTACATTCAGTCATCACCTCATCTCAGACTTCGGCGAACCGTATTCACTTCGTGGCTTTTCAAGTTTCACAGAGAAGCACGATGGATGCTTTTTACCGACCGTTTGTGTGTGTTCTAAAACAATAAAGAGTATTCGTTTGTAAACTGGAAACTCGGGAAGAACGAGAGGAATTGCGCTGCTCTTGTAAATCCCGAATATTCGCGTAGCATTCTCATGTGCCGATATGCACTTTCTGAGAAAAGGCGGAGCAAAGAATCAAATATTCTATGCAGATGGTCGTGGGACCGTCTGTATCCATTGCGTAACGCGATTTTAGCTCGACAAGATATTTAAAAGTTTCTTTTCATTTCAGTACTATATTGGATTTATTATGTTTGTATAAAACATAGTACTTCAGAAGACAACATATTAATTTTATTTTGCTGGGCGGGAACTTTTGATTGTATAAGCTATAAACATTTGCAAAATCATGTTATTTCAAATAACTATTCCCGTTCCATTTTAAAAACGAACTTGTTTTGCTCAAGTCTTGTAATAAATAAATAACTTGCAGGTTTGCGTCAATAATAGAAATTTTAATTCATTCTTTAATTTAATTCTTAATTAATTACATTATTTGCAGTGTTTATTTAACATTATTATTAAATTGACGATTAATATAATTTGTGATGTTATTTTCAATTTTTATAATTGCGTTTCATGTCACAGTTTTGTAGAACTGTATTTGAAATTTGCATAAGAATTGTATTTGAAAATTTGCATATGAATTTTATTAAGCAACAAGAGATCCACTTTGTCCAAAAAAAACATATATAATAATATACAGGGTGTATCTTAAATAACGCCCATTAATCATATAGTGCTATTCCTGATAAAAAATTGAGTCGAAAAGTTGCCACTATTTTGCAATTTTCGTGACAATTTTTTTAGTTACTCAATGAGCAAAATGTCTAAAATCGACGCAACTTTAAGATATATTTAAAGATTCTTTAAGAAACATCTTCAAAATATTTCACAAAGAATACTGAAAGATATCTTAAAATTGTCTTATTCATCGATTTTATCCGTTTATTCGGCAATGTTTAGAAATTAATATCGTTACTTATTGCGAAAATTGCAAAATGGTAGAGAGGACTTTTTTTTATCGGTCTAAGTTTTATTTATAATTATTTATTTGTAATTATTACATAAAAAATATATTTAATATCACTTTAAATATTATTGAAAAGGGGAGGTATTTTTAACATACTGATAGATTCGTTCGATTCTGTTAAAGTTTTTGAATTATGTATAAGGTTGCGTAAAATGTTTGCGTATATCAAACTGCAAGTAGATAAGTCTCGCGTATGGTCAGCCACGTGTATGTTCTCTCTCTCTCTCTCTCTCTCTCTCTCTCTCTTCTCTCTTATTTTATTACTTGGAAACGTAACCACTTAAATTTAATATTTATGATAAAAGGATCCATTAGTTTACTTTGTCGTAAGAATTGTTTATCTTGTTGGTTTATTGCGTTGTATATACGTTTTGCGAGAAATTTCATGGAAGGTATTTTAAGCCTAGAACGCGCAGCTATTCATAATCTTTATATTTTCAATGTATATAACAATACACAACATCACAAGCACTCGAGCAATTTCTTTTTTCGGGTTAAATCGCCTTTAGAATTCTTGCTTCGTATACGTATTTTTTATCCATGTGTATTACATTTTAAATAATAATATATGGTCGTATTCAGAAAGTTTTGTATTATTCAGTTTATTGTGCGGCTTTAAACCAGTGTGTTGTAATGCAAGTGAAAAAATCGGGCAGCATTTTTAAGTGGAAACGATATACGCGAGCCACGAATCGAAAATAAAATCGACTGGCATTTTCGAGCACTTTTCGCACGATGATGCTATCTCCACATAATTTGAAACGAGTCCAGGTGGCGTGAAATTAACCTCATAATATGTGGCGCTGAGGTTTACGAACTGCGGTTTCGGCGGTTAAAGGTCGCTCTCTGACTTCGTTAGCATATCTGGCAGTGTTTTACACAGCGCTTTTCGTGCGAAATATGCTAGCTTATTCAATTTACAAAATGTTGACTAAAAATATATTCATATTTTTTATGATACATATTTTTTATGATACATAAAAAATATTTTATGATACATTAACTACAAGAGTTATACAATATTTTTTTCATTATTAAAGTTCACGTAATATTTAGTTGTAACAATATACTTCTATAAATATTTTATAGAATAAGCCTATATTATTACGTGATTAAACGTGAGTTAAACGTGAATTTTTATAAATAATTTTTAGAATTATTTAAAACAGATTATAATTATAATTGAAATAAATCTCGAACGGTGATTCATAAATAACAATTTGTTAAAGAAACGAAGCACACAATCTAGCGCATAGATGTATCAATATCGCGGCAAAACTTTACCTGATGTTTCGATCTTTGATCACGCATCGTTAATCAACGTCTTATTACGTTCGCGCTAACTCGCTGAAAATACAAAGAAACTAGTGTAATGAAGATTTCTCCACACTTGATTAATTAACTTGTAACGTGTTTCTTAATTTACCGCTCAATAAACACTGCCATGTTGATAACAATGGTCATGTATTACGAAAGCGCAACAGGTTCACCTGATCTTTTTCTTTTTAAAGAAGATAAACGCTCGAACGTTTTTGTTGGATTTTTATTAAATGTATTGATATACAGGATATCTTGCAGCTATTATACAAGATTCTGTATTCTGAAGATTAATTAAAATTTAAAATTCAAATATAAGAAAATCTATAATCTTGATTTGTCACAACAGTTTTTAATTTGTAAGTAATAAAAATGGTATTGCATAAAATTCGTGTGTCATCAGAGGTCTACAATTACGTTTACACACTTCTATTGATAATCTAGCGTCTGTTTTATTGATCTATCATCTGTTATTGGTCTTACACATACAGATAATAATGATTTTCTCTGTTGAATTAATTTTGCTTTCGGATTTCTTATTCGTAAGTACGATACAACCGTATTATAATAATAAACTATCATCTTTTCATATTTATAGGAATTACCTTTGTTTCGACTGGAAAAATATATTCATAGGAATTGATTTATTATTATTATTTCTTTTATAAAATTGTTTATCTCTCAAAATTATTAAAATTGTTGAATTTTAATAAATCAAAAAAGAAAGATTATCTTTATGACAATTATATCATATCTTTTACGACAATTTGATCTAATTTTCTTAATTTACTAAAATCCAGAATTTATACATATGTATCTATGTATATAAAAATCAAATTACAATAATATATATATCGAATTTATGCGCGTGTATATATGAATGTTAGTAACAGTATCTTTTAATCCATTAAAAAAATGAAGATTATTATCGTAAGTAATAATTAATAAATGACTCACTGATGGTTAGCTCTGTCTTTGTACGATGCTTCCCAGGCCTTGTCCTGGCTCTTCTCTCAGGTTTCTTCAGATGCATTAACACAATATTCGCGTTAATACGGTTAATTACGATCATACAAACTTTGCGCTAACTTCCAATATTAATTTCACATGCCATGCACTTTACTACATTATAATGGAAGAGTAATGCAAAGGAAATACGACCGCACGAAACTACTTGACACTCACGACGTCTTGCAAATTCTTCATATTTCTTGTTTAAATTATACTACCAACTTCGTTAAATAATTGCTACTACGATACACTAACAAATCATTAAATGCGAGATTTAATTAATAATTAATTAATCCTGCAGATTATTCACTAATTGTTCGTAAAGAATGATCACGTTTTGAAAGATAATAATGCGCACGGTTGACTTTCAACTAGTGTTCCGCTGGAGATCAATCTTCCTGCCGGAGATGGATTACACTAGTTTATAAAAAAATATTTTTTAATTACTTTGAATCAGATAAGATGTTTTTTATAGATTTTATAGATAATGTCGCGAGTTTTTTACTAATTAACACGCTAGATTTCCGAAATAATTGAGGTTTAATATGCTAAGAAGGGTTTTTTTTATGATAGTTGACATTTATTTTGTAAAAAAAAAATGTTATCTTGAAATTTTGATCAAAAGTCATGAATGTATTGTTCATCCTCTATAATATCTATTTTTTTTATTTCAATATTTTACTTTTTAGTCATGTTAAGAAAAGATTTAAATACAAAGTTTTTCTAAGATAAGAAATATTCCGTCTATGATGATGAAGTCATGTATATTTATAATTTTTAGTTTGTAACTAACTATACAGTGTAATTTATTATTATAATAGATTTCGCTTCATATAACATACATAAAACACACACAAACACGGAGTACCTCATTTTAAAAATTGCCTACATCGAATACTCGAAAAAAACGCATTTAAAAAAAAATTTCAGACAAAATCTACATATATCTGTGTGTGTACTGATAGTCACTAGAAATTGTACAATTCATGACTTCATCGTCATAGGCGGAAAATTTACTATTTTAGAAATATTTAAATCTTTCTATCTTTTCTTGGAGTGAAATATTATCACTCTTTTTTAAAAGTGGTTGTATTTTCACTCTCTCAAAGTGAGATTTTACTCTAAGAAATTTAGAGAGAGAGAGAGAGAGAGAATATTCATAACATTGTGCTAAGAAGTAAGATATTAAAATTTAAAAAAATGCGTTTTATAGGAGATAAATAATACATTCCAATCGGAATTTCAAGATAATGTTTTTTTTCTTTACAAAAGAAATGTTAAATATCGTCAGAAAAGATATTTTTTGGATATTAAACCTCAATTATTTTAGAAACCTGACGTGTTCTTTCATTTACGGTATCGCGTTTTCAGCACTTAAAAATCTTTAAGAAACATCTAATTCGGTAGTTCAATATAATTTTTTATTATAAAAAAGACTAGCGATATTACTACTGAAATTGTTAAATTTCTTGTAGTGCGCTGTGCTTCCTCTAAAAAAAAAGTCATCAAATTTGGCTCTCTTCTGTCGCAGATTTTTTTTTTTTAAACCGACACGCGCATTTAAAATAAGGTCATCAAAATTTAGAGCAGTTAAACTTGGAGATATTTTCTGTTTGCCGGAGAACCGGAGATTCGTTCGAAAAGTCTTTCCGGTTTTCCACCAGAGAGGTAACAATACGACATATGGAAGCAACTACCGCTGCATGCTCGCTCGAATCTCACTTTGTGAATGATAGATCAGCGACGTGAATATGTGATATTAAAGCTATGCCAGCTTATAATTTTTTGAAGATACGTTAAATTTTTCAAGGCAATCGGTTGGCGCAACCTGTTATTGTTTTGCTCCGCGCGGCGCGCACTGTGTTTACGCAAGGTCACTGCGTGATCATTCGCATGGTGAGACTTGAACGGACATGTCATGTAGTCTGTAGTGGCGTTATTCGTTCCGTATTAAGCGTGATTTACACGGGGTGACTTTTATTCGCTAGAAGCCGCGCTTAGTGACGTCACGACGAATTCGCTACTAAAAGTCTTTCTTTCTAGATTTCTTCTAGACGCGAGTTTGTTCTTGTTAGCGTTTAGTCGCGGCGATTACTACTTTTGACGCTTGTCACTAGCTTGTCGCTAGCTTGTTGCTAACTTTTTGTGCTTCTTATCGCTGTCGATAAACGCTTTGATCTTACCTCTTCCTGTAGGCCTATTCTGTAACTTTTGACGACAATTCGGTATCGTTATTTTCATTGCGCAGCCTTTTCACCATGTAAAATACCTGTGCAACGACATCCCTAGCTAGTAAAATTGTCGTTAAAAAGGTACAAAATAGATCTACAGAGCGAATTTTTAGTCGTCAAGCGACCACTCGACGCTGTTATTACTTCATACTACTGTTATAATACTTCAAAATTTTAGACGCTAGCGAATAAAAAACAAACGTGTAGAGGAAGCTTTCATCAGCGAATTCGCGGACGAATTTAGAAGCTTGCTTCATGCGAATAGCAGCAGAGTCGAGAGAATTCTTCGGAGAATTCACTGGCGAATTAATGACGTCACTAGACGCGGCTTCTAGCGAATAAAGTCGCAAATCACGCTTATGTCTGTATGGCGTCACGTAATTATCTTTCAAAATGCTATTTTTTCTTGCGAACAAATAATTTACATGATTAATTAATTCTCGCTTTTAAAAAATTATTAAAAGAAATTAAGTGAAGAAAGGGCAAATCATTAACATATCGTACCGTGGTAACGGCTATTTAATGAAAATATACTTCATACGATTTAAATTCATAAGTTGAAGGAATTTGCGAGACATTTCAAGTGTAGAGTACACCGTAGCTTTGTACGATCGTATTTCTTTTGTGTTATTCTTTTATTAGAATATACACGGAAAGAACGATTTTACTGAAATATTAAAAAATATTTAATAATTTAGGTAGATACAGATATGAAATAATTTTATTGAACCATAAAAATAATTATGCAGGAAACTCAAGCACGTGATAAGCAATGCTGCAAAAAGTTTTGACATTCTAGCAACCAACTTGAGCGTCCTACATAATTATTTTGTTCCAACAAAATTATTTTCAGGAGTGCAGTATATGTAGCTAAATTTTTAAATACTTTAGCAAAACTGTTCTTTTCGTATAATAAAGTAGGTACGTTGTGTGAGATTAACATCGGAAATATCATTTAAACGCGTGATAATAGATAATTAACCATATTTTTTCGTGAGTGAATATTGAGTGAATGTGTCGATGGAGTCTGAGAGGAGGAGCAACCATGGGGTGAGTAATTTATTAGTTAAGATATTATTTCCATTTAGCTTTATTTGAATTATTTATATATAATTAAAAATTATATACATGGATATGGAGAAAGGATGATTTTTATTAATTATGATTATTAATAAGATAGAGTTCGTATTTTTAAGTCCGAGACAATTGAATGTACTTTTAAAAGAAAAATATCAGAATGATAAAATGAGGATCTTGTTTCAAAATATTGTAATATATGTAATATTTTTAAATATTATTTATTTAGAATACTAGAGAATGAAGAATTTTACGTGCATAATAATTATTTTTAAAATTCATTTAAAAAGAGATTTAAAAAATAAATAAATATAGTATACGTTATGAATTATTTTAGACATTACCATAATTTTAATATATTTGTATTTTTACAAATTAACATAGCTGTATTTAAACTCCGCTGCTGCATATCGTGAGTCAAATTATTTTTTATTTCAATTTGCGACAATTTTTTAATGCAATTTGTGATAAATAAAAATTGATTAGATATATACACCGAGAGAAAAAGTTTGCTATGATTGCTAATTCCTTGCTGTAACGGCAAATTCCTTTTGCGAATATAGGGATCGCAAAATTATTTACAGGTGTAACAAATAAAATTTGTCGATTTATATTTATTAACCCAGCAATCAAGATTTGCTGCAATTGCAATAAAAATAAATATATTTGTTAAATAAGCAAAAGATATATAATTGCATATAATATTTGAAGATAAAAATTAAGACGAGATTAAATTAATTAATTGGAATGAAGTAAAATGGAATTCCTTTCTTTTTATTTTATTACTACACATATATTAACAGAATTTGCAATACATGAAATATGAAATATATTTATGAAGTAAAATAAAACGATATTTTTGAGACTCTCACAGGTCTTTATTCCAGAGATGCCAGAAGGTTTGCAGGTTATCGCCGTGTCATTATCCATTACTAATGCCAACGTTTCGTGAACCTTGCTGTTCACTTCATCAGGGCGAGGAGCGCGTATCAGTGCGCATCTCGCCCTGATGAAGTGAACAGCAAGGTTCACGAACGTTGGCATTAGCAATGGACAATGATACGATGATAATTTGTAAACTTTCTGGCATCTCTCTGAAGTATATATATTTATACTGAATAATGAAGTATAACATATTTGCAGCCACTCGCTGTAATGTAAATAGATAATGGCCACGGATCTAACAAATTATTAACTTTTACACAAATAAATGTATTATCTGCTTCTACTTTGCCTATACTATACTGACGCTGGCGCCGCGCCGGCTCTGACCTAATTGAGAACTTCATCAATGAGAGAGCCATACTTAAAACGCGCAAAAATTCAAAATTGAAATGCAAAACGTGGGCAAATGTACGTTGTCATGATTACAATTATATTAGTAACAAATAATACAAATTAATGTGCAATTTTTTTACTCGCTACAAAAGATTGTTTGCGTCAAATGTAAAATATTTGTTAAATATGCAAATTTGTTTGCTATTTACAGCAAAAAAATTTGACAAACACATTTTGCAATCCCTTTTGCGTTTATAACAAATCTTTTCTCCGTATAAGATTTATACGTTTTCATATATGTATATTTTATACATTAGTTTAAGAATATTAAAATATATATATATTATAGAGTATAAATATTTCTTTAAAATGGGCTAAAATGTTAATAATATTTAATCCTGAAAATATAGTATATATATATTATACATGTATACACATATATATATAAAATTATCTAACAATTTATTTTGTATACCAGAAAATAAGATTTTCCGAAAATACATTTGAAAAAACACTGTAAAGTTATATTAAAATTATTATTCAGATAATGTTATCAATTTTATCAATTACATTACAACTGATTAAAGTTTCTAATTATTTAAATGAATAAAGAAAAATAAAAGAAGAAAAAATAAAAATATAAATTGTAAAATTAATTGACTTGTTTAGAATAGAAAGCTTTTAAATTTCTTCATACATCCTAAATGAATATTGGAACAAGTTATCTCTATATACTGTATTTATTACAAAAATAAGATACGATTCATAAAAAATAAAGATAAATTAAATATCTGAATAATAGGAAAATAATGTTTAAGTGCGTTACATTATTTTCTTTCTTTTTCTCTTCCATCTCTTTTCAAGAAACTTGAAGTTCGTTTATGATTTCTTTATTTTTTCAGGATTAAATATTGTAGAAAATAAAATAGTACATCAATATTCATAAACTTTTTGATTTTTATATGCATAAATAAAATAAAAAGAAATATTTATTGTAGTAACGCAATTTTTACATCATAAAAATTTATCAAAAATATGAATATATAAAATATGAAAATATGAAGATATATTATTGAAAATTTGAAAAATATGCATACTTATTGTATATGGCTGTGCGCACGTCCCATCATTTATTTCGGAACTTATAGTATTTGTCGCCGATACGATGCCATGGTGCTATAAACTTATGCTATTACGATGAGTAATCGACCGAAGTTTCTTCCAGCTCTAAGTCTACTTTGATTATTGACTTATACTCGTAATTCGATATTTTAGTCACGTCGTCATTACCATCAAGTACTTTCCTTTCTTATGTCGAACAATGTTGTCAGTCGCTCGTGAATCAATATTGACTGCAAATACATTTAATGTCGATCTGTATTTTTTGCTTGAATCATAAATTACAGGATTTATGATTCAAGCTAAAGTTCGATTCTGGCCTTTTGTTTATTGAATTTTAATTTTTACATGATTTATTGTATCACATAGAGAGAGAGACAGAGAGAGAGAAAACATTCAAATTTTAGTTATGTACAGTCTATATTTATGGAATATTTAATATATCTGATTTTTTATCATATTTTTGTTACATGTCATAATACATCATACTCTCTTATTCATATTTAGTATAAAACCATATTTCACATTTGAAAATGCTTATATTCTTTATATGTGTAATTTTTTAAGAATATTAATTAATATTTATTATTTAGTGACAATTTTAGTAATTAATTAATTTTATGACGCAGAAATATACTTGATGAAAATGGAAATATTGATACATTATAAAAAAAACTAAAATAATACAAATAAAACGACAAATATGATAAAAATACCGAGCAATCAATTACCGAGCAAAATTTACGCACAAATTCTATATTTACTGTAAATATATTCTTGTTATCTTCGAGTAAAAACGTCCTGAGTACATATTTTACAAAGATTAGTTATAAAGATTTAATTATATATAATTAGTGAATAATAATTTATTTATCGCCATGACTTTTCATCAGTTGTGTGCTATTTTATGCTTGAAGGTATGAATTTTGTGCGGTAACTTGAATGATTTAAGGGGATCCTAAAGCCGTCTGTATTAAATAAAGCCGACTAAATCATATAATTTTTGTATAACAAATACTTTTTTCTCCTTCATAGATTCGAAAATCCTTTTCCAGGATTAAAGTATACGCATTAATACGTGTTTGTGAGGTAGAGTTTATGTCGAGAACGACAATAATTTCGAAATTGATATATTTTATTATTTCTTAGTGTAACATGGCGTCTCAAGCTATCAAGTGACAACATTTGTTTGATATGAAAGTTTTGCAATTTGTACTTACGAAATAGTGATCCACAAACACATAGTTTGCACGAACAAACGTCGAGTTCTTAGAATTAATCTTAGATGCTTTATCGCGACGAATTTGTTATACGAAAATTGACATGAATGTGCGACTGAATGTATCATAGGTGTGTGAGATATTAGTGTGGTAGTATATAAAGACATGTCGGTGCGCTGAAAAAACAGTGACATCTAGTGACTTTGTCGGAGTTCGAGCTTCGCTTTAAGATCCCCTTAAAAAAAATTATTGAAAGATCTCAATATTTAGAAAATATTTGTTTATTGTAATTTTTTCGAATTGGTACAACAGAAAATAGTGATTGTAAAGTAATAATCTTTTTATTTAACGATAAATATCACGTAAGAGATATTACTTTAATATTCTCTTGTTTATTTGCGATCGATAAGAGAAAGAGCTTTTCGAACTATATTGTTACCGAACAATACGTATATCGAGCTGTCATCTGCCGTCGTTTCTTTCGAGGACTGTGTTTTGCCCGGCTAAAATGTGAAACGTCGTGTACACTTGGCAAGACTCAAGGAAAATGCGAGCATTTCATCGGCGAGACGAAAGGTACGCGACGCGGAACGATTTGGAGCGTGAAAAGTGTAACACGGAAAAACACTCGTCCCTAAAGGGGGATTTGAAAAATCTCATTGAGAATCCATAGGTGAAATTTCTTCTCGTTGCCGATTTTTCCCGTTACATATTCTGGCTTGGTTCTTTTAAGTTTGACTGCCGCAAAATAGTATTCCGTTGTGTTCACCAAACACGTAATCATCGAAGGGCATACAACAATGTGTTTAACATTTGTCTCCAGCGTATTAATCCACTTATATTTGAAAGAGTATCATAGAAAGACCTATTCTTCGAGATATAAACATTCACTGAAAAAAAAACAGTAATAATATTCGTAACTAAAATTAAGTGCTAATTTTACTTTTTAAATATTATCTTAATTTTCTAATTATTACCAAAAACCGTTGGTACTATTATTATGGTAATATTTACTAAAATATCCTAAGTGATAGTTACTAAAGATTTGGTGAATTAATTTCAATCAAATGTTCGATTAATGTTTAAGTAGGTCGGTGGCACATTTCACATACAAATTATCATAACAATCTTGTTAGTGAATTTTGCCACTTTACGTCACATACAAATTATCATAACAATCTTGTTCTGGAAAAGGGAAATAAAAAGTAATGCTCAGAAGTTATTTTTATATTCCTCTATCTCATAAGAATGTAAATAAGAATGTAAATTTAACTCTATATATACATATTAAAAAATATGAACTTATAGAGATAGTATTTGTTTGGGGTATTTGATTACCCCACCTACTTAAAAGTTAATATAACCAAAATCAGTTAAACGCTAATTTTATTTTTCTAAATATTATCTTACTTTCTTTCTCTCTTAATTATAACCAGACAGTTACTATTATTATGTTTGGTAATATCTATTAAACATTACACTAACAATAACTACAACAAAATACATTTAAGAGCTATTATTAGACTTTTTTTGCAGTATTCGATCAATCAATAAAGATATATTAGGAAAAGAAAAAAATCATCAAACAATATACGCGACTCTTTTTTGGTATATATAACCGAATATATCTAACATTTATCAATATAACACATTGTGTCTTATTTGCGATTATGAAGCCCCAACACTGCCAGTTGAATATTTGATGACCTCAACTGAAGCGTTACAGCTTCGTTTGGCATATCGATTTTTCTTGATTGCTCGGTCCCGACCGTTTGATTTGCGACATAATACAATTTAACAGGATGGATGAAGAGCGCTGGAAGGGGATTATTGAGGACAATAAATCGGTATATGAAGCAACGTATACAGAACAGATTTTATCAAATGGCAACGGAAATGTAACCGCGGATTTAAAATCCCCAGAGTAGAATGACCGAACCTCGCGGGTCAACGAGCGGATTAATTTCATTCTTGATTCCGCGCATTAATTCTGCTATTGACATCCTTTCCGAGAATCTGAAAGCATTAATTTTTGAGCGTACCCAGAGAATATTGAGATGTCTTATAAGAACATTACAAAGATGTCTTAAAAATTCACGAGACATTTTTTAGAACTATTAGAAAGACATTTAATGTGACATCTTTAAAATATCCTAATTTATGACATCTTATAAACATTATCCTTTTGACGTCTTGTAGACACTATTGTTAACGTCTTGCTTCAGACATTTGTGTAAAAAATAAAAATAACATTATTAATACAGAAATGCGTGAAAGAATATGAAGCTGGAATTATCTGACAAATCGGTATGTTAATGATACACTGAAAAAATTTTAGTCATTTTTGATCCAATGAATGATCGTTAATTAATGTTCCATTTAATGTCCGACTTAATGTAGTTAATTCATTGATACGATAACTGAATTCATTTATATAATTATATATTCAATAAATTTTTTTGCAATAAATTCTAGTAATAGTTTTATAACTTAAATCATGATGAGAATTCATTGGACCAATTTTCATTATTTTTTCATAATTCAATGAATATTTTATTCTTGCCCTTGTTCTTTCATTGTTTTTTGAATATTTTATTGTATTTACATACAGTTTTGGTTCAGTGTACTTACATATCTTCGATAATGATCTATCTGTTACATTAGATATCAGTTTCGTCGTTAGAAAAGTTATGTAAGTATAAAATCATTGCTGTACCAACTTATCAGGTAATTCTAGCTTGTATTTTTCCCTTAACAATATTTTTCCGGACAATTTCACATAATTGTATAATTGCACAACACTTTAATAATACAAAATATTGGAATGCTAAATTAATTGACATCCAATATTTTTATAGGTTACGTATTATATCTGCAGATTGTGATATCATGAATTTCATTCGATATTATATATAATAAAATTTACATTTGATAATGTAAATGAATTACACATGCGCCAAAACTTGAATAATTTTTAGACGTCTTTTGGAAGAGGCTTAAAGATGTCTCTTTCAAGATTTAAAAATTCTTTTGGATATCTTTCAGACATGCGTGTTTTTTGAGTGGAGACACCAAAGAAATATCACGATCGATATGCGTCATGACTTGTATGTACATTCGGAATTTTTAGAACCAGTGCACTAAGAAAAAGTATCTTAATTTCAAAGAAATATTTCTTTGAAATTAAGATATTTTTTGCTCAGTGTGGCAGTCACTTTCATAATTTTCCTTAATCTTAATTTATCGTCATCTGTCACTCAATCTATCTCACTCAATAAAAAGCAGTGCGTGTATCGTTATCTTATTAAATCCCATTTAATTAGTTTGGTTTAATTGTCTTTTTATTATGATTTGAATAATTATTGTTGACGGTTGTTTCTCGTGCCAACGATAATCAGAGAGGAAGAATCTTGGCATTTTGTAGAAATTTATTAAGAATGAAATCGTCTTTTGTTATATAAGTAATATTCTAAATTAATTACGTTGACTTTTATAACTCTATTTTAATAGACAACAGCCTTAACTGTGAGAAATCTTCATCGTCTGCATTTTTTATTTTCGAAAATGCTGCAATTCTGCAAATTTTTATTCGTTCAACATTGAGAAAGCAATATGGTTATCGAAAACGACTATAAAATTATAATCCATATATTCTTGAGGACTATATATATATATAATTGTTATTACTAACACTATAATAATGGTAACAATAAAAATGGAACTATAATTATTTTATTAAGCGGTTATAAATATCAAACACTTTTCTTTTAGTGGAAAATTATTAAATAGAACAGACTATTTTCAACATTCAGAAATGTCAATTTCTGAATGATAGATTTATATGCCATTGTTGATTCCGGGTCAATGTCTCACGACCGTCGTGTCGGTACTTGTTCGTTGAGAAAATGTTTCCGATATCAATTCATAGTGTATGACTTGACATAGAGCTAAATTTTTTTCTCATGGCAGGCGAATAAAGCTGGCTCATTTTTTCGTTAGGTATACTTTTGAAACAAGCTTTCGCGTCGCAGCGAAAATTTTTGATTGAACGAAAAAAATGTCGCGGTCGCGACACCCTTAAATCGAATTATTGTCTTATTTCGTAATTGAGAGTAAGACGAATCACTCAAATTTGCTGTGAGACAGTATATTCCCATCGCTAGTTAATCTTGCGTAACTACAAAAGACATATATCATTTTTTTGCACGATGGAAAATGTCTATCCGTCTATCGGCGCGTAGATGTCGCGCATCCAGTGATCCTTGCTTTTTCCATGGGAAAGATCGGTGTGACGTATCGGCGATTTACCTTAGAGACGTGGATTTATACCACATACTCTAGAATGCATTTTGTGAGCGACAGCACTTCGATGAGTTTATCGAATAGTTCCGATACGAATATGTTATGGAGCTTCCCGAAATCTAGCGCTGAATTCGAACTTTTAACGTACTCGAATATAACGTGATTATAGCTTTTTTGTGTGTACGTAATATGTCATATCTTTCAATACAAGAACAGCAAGTGTTAAAAATTCTGGTGCGTCGAGTCTATCAGACATTCCTTCTTTTTATAGCCGCCCCGCTTCCATGTCAAAATCGTTCGTGAAAAATGATGGATCGTTCATACACGTATAACGCGGGATTGTGCAATGCATTCAAAATTATGCGTTTTATCGTTTTATGCCATTACTCTGTTTTTTCGTCATGTGGGCTATTCTTCATATAACGCGATAAGAATGACACAACTCATCTCTCTGCTTAAGAAGATCCTAAAGCGAAGCTCGACCTCCGACAAAGTCACTAAATGTCGCTATTTTTTCAGCGCACTGACATGTCTTTATATACTGCCACACTAATATCTCACGCAACCTATGATACATTCAGTCGCACATTCGTGTTAACTTTCGTATAACAAATTCGTCGCGATAAAACGTCTAAGACTAATTCTAAGAACTCGACGTTATTTGTTCGTGCAAACTACGTGTTTGTGGATCACTACTTCGTAAGTACAGGTTGCGAAACTTTCGTATCAAACAAATATTGTCACTTGACAGCTTGAGACGCCATGTTACACTAAGAAATAGTAAAATATATCAATTTCGAAATTTTTGGTCGTTCTCGACATAAATTCTACCTCACAAACACGTATTAATGCGTATACTTTAATCCTGGAAAAGGATTTTCGAATCTGTGAAGTAGAAAAAAGTATTTATTATACAAAAATTATATGATTTATAGTATCAATATCGATAATGCCTGCTTTAATAAATATTGATCGTTACGTATAAATTCTAAATTTCATTGCTCATAACATATATACTTAAATATTTTGTATTTTATATCATTTTATTTCATATCATCAAATTAATTTTAGTTACTTCAACAATGGATTCTCGATAAACAGAAACCAGTTGGTGGAAATGGCCACATTGTGGAATTAGACAAAGCAAAAGTTGGCAAGAGAAAGTACAATAAAGGTCGTATAATTGAAGGACAATGGGTTTTTGGTGGTATTGAACGTAATACCAAACACATTTTCATCCTACCTGTATCAAATCGATCCAGTAGCACTCTCTTATCAATTATACGAAAATATATCTTGCTTGATTCAATAATTTATACGGATCAGTGGCGTGCATATAAGAACCTTGATAATGATATTTATTTACACACATTGTACTATATATGTAATAGTTTCTGATATTATATATAGCCGAAATAAGAAATTATTTTTTCAAATTTTTTTGTTAATAACTTTTTAACGAAGAACAAGCGACGACTAAAACTTGTTGGAAGTCAATCAGGGTCATGACAACATATGTCAAGGACAATGTCATTGGAGCTTAGTTCCCTAATCGATACTTTTACCTCATCTTATATTAAATTGACACAAAAATTTGAATGGCTTGTTTAAGACAAATATAATTAAATATTAAATTTAACACATTTTCAAACTGTATAATATATTCATCTTTTTAATCGACTTCAAAAAAAGAGGAGGTTCTTAATTCTACCTCTATGTATTTTTTATGTACGTTTATTTTATATTCTCGTTTTATTTCGCGGAATTTAGTCAGCAAATCTTTTCTCCGTCTAGTTGAACGCGTTTACATCTGGAACCGCAATTATAGTTGCCTTTAGCGAAAGCGATCGCCGTATGTCTCGTCCGACATAGTCTCGTAGCCGCTTCACCCTCGTGAAGGGTTTTTTCTTTTCTTCTTCTTTTAGAGGGAAGGAGAAAGAGAGTGGCGTTACGGGGTAAGTCGTACAAGAAATGGTGGATGCTGAGAGGGTTGGCGGGGGTGGATTCGACTGAGGGCGCGCGCCGTAGGGAACGCGTCGCTCGCTCTCGGGGGCGTGCGGGTCTGCGGGAGAGTCAGTGCGCGGCGAGGCGCGCCAGCTGCCGCACGTCATGATTCTACCCCAGGTGAGCGACGATGTACCCAGACACTACCACTACCATCCCGTCGTTAACAGGACGACCGCCGAGAATCGTGAATATACACTCAAATGATAGTCCCTGTGCATGATGAGTGTCGGCGATTTTTTTTACCTTAGTTCTTCATTTCATTTCAGCACGAAACAGCATGATTAAATTTTTCTTTCACCTTTCCCTCGTTTCCCTACCTCGCGGATACCTCGACCTACATGAAGAATCCGATTTTAGGAAAAATGGAAAAACTAATAGAAAAAGACTTCCGAGTGCGAATACGCGATTATGCGAGTATCACGCAGTGATGTGAACGACCGGCATAAAATTTCACGTGTTTCGTGCCGTGACGCGAAAGTATGATCGAGTTATTTCTAAGAGCGAAAGTGAATGAAGAAAATCGAGATCCCTCTTCGCCAAGCTGAGAAAAAACGGTGCCATTAAAAGACGATACCAAAAATTGTGCCCGAGAAAAAATAATTTCTCATGTGCTACCAGTTGTTTCGTGGTTTTATGTATCGAGAGTGTGATACCGCTGCATCTCGAGTTTCGTGAGACCCGCAAATTGTAACCGCAAATTACGCTGCCGTTTTTAACATCGTGAAATTTGATGCCGAGTCTGTCGAGAAAATCGATTCGTTCACCGGTAAAATAGTTCGCGGGTAAAAATAACTTGTAAGATAACGTCGACGATGGAAATTTTAATTTACAAGGCATGAAGGCGTAATCGTGCGAGAATCATAACCGAGTCGAGGTAGAGGATGATAAAGCTCAATTTTATCAGCTCGGTGAGTCTCGTGAAACACAACGTGAAAAATATGCATTACCTTCATGAAATTTGACGATAGATAAATGGACAAAAAATTAACCCATCGTCAGCGAAGTAGGTCATTAAAGATTAAAGGCATTGCGAACAATAACGTCGATTGAACAGAATGATAATTTTTATTTGAAAGGAATGAATCAAATTGAAGTTGGAATTAGATTTTGACGGTTTGATTTTCGCGAACTTCCCAAGTATTCTTCGTAAGTGAGTTTCAAAATTTCGAAACTTTTCTGAGACGCATGACGCGGAACTTTATGGAGAATTTCGTGAATCATTTTTACGGGATACTGAGAGAGAGCTGCTTTTCTATCGCTGCAACAGGTTCTCGTATATTTTGGTTGTTATCGTCGCTAATTTCCCTATCGCGTTGTCCGGTAGATTGATTATCAATGATTGCCTGAAGGAAATATAGGCCGAGCTTACAGAAAAGGCAGAAAACGTCTTTTAGTTAAGAAAGTTAAATACTCAAGAAAGTTAAATACCTGTCCTCGTTATATTTAATTTAGATTATCGCTTATATGCATATTGTGATATAATTTGCATGCTTTTATCTTAATCGTAATCGCTATAGGATATATAGAATTGATAAAATCTTTAATATTGACTTAGAGATATTCATACATACAAAATATAAAAGACTAACTGAATTTTTTCAAATTCATCGCGCGCGTGTGTACATAATTATTTTATAATATACCTTTGCGTGCATATAATTATTCATAATATAATTTTTTAAAACATGCATTTATATTTTATAAACGCATACGTTTTGAAGAATTTTTTAAATGGCGATAATTTATATTTATTACGCTAAACATTACATGAATTAGTTAGCTTCATATTTTAAAAGTTTTATTGTTTACATGTGTTGGAAAATTATCTTCCGAAGAAACTGCAATATATTTTTTAACATTATAATTTCTAAAATATCAAGAATTTAATGATGCCTTTTAAATAATTTTAATATACAAATGTAAAAATTTATTTATATTTATCAAGTTTCAAAGTGCTTTTTTATATCAGTCTTGAAGGTCGCAATATTTGATTAAAGCTTTCTAAAAGTCTAGAAACTTTTAGGCACGTAGCAATATAATCTGACTATAAAACAGAAACTTTATGATGTCGATATATCGCTCCCTTACTTTAAATATAGCACAATTTAAAAAGTGAAGTTTCTTAGTAAAAAGGAAAAACTATTTTTCAATATATCATAAAATCATTTCATTAATTAAAAAGAATGTATTTTCAATATGATTAAATGTCGTTTTTCTTATTTTTTACAATCTTTAAAAATCGACTCTTATTGAATTTTGTGAACAATTTTGATTTTTTATGAAGTGAAGTTAAGTTAGTTTAGTTTTAATGATTTTGGTAAGATAATGATTACATATATAAATCATTCATAGTAACTCGAAAATAGCGTTTTTTAATTTGTGTTATTTTTGAGATAAGACAGCGATATAGTAGTATTATAATTAGTATTAAACTTATTAACTCTTTGCAGTCCTTGTCAAAATTGGACTCGACATATAGCTTTGCAAAAGTTTCGCATAATTTATTCGAATCAGTACGATTGTTATCGATCAATAAATTATATTTTTGAAATCTTAATTTCTATAAGTTTTTCTAAATAATAAAAATATTATGATTCATATGTTCACTGATTAGATAGAATTAAAGACAAAATACTAGATTTTCGCTCATTTGTGAGAAATAATTTAGACAGCAAAGAGTTAACACAACGATTATTATTCTCTAGATTTTACAAAAGCAATAAGCCAGAGCTATCATAGTACTAAATACAGATACACAAAATAAAATTTAATGTTTGATTCGGAGATTAGACCATGATGTTTTTACGTTTTGACGCTCTGAAACCGAACTCGATCCAAATTGCTCAATCATATTACATTTTTTTCATCGATGGGAAATAGTTCTATTTTCCAATATTTTTAACCTATCGACTTGCATATTAATTTTATAAGCTTGCATATTATTGAATTTACTTTCTCTTTTTTATCTTAGTTTACATATTAAAAGTCTGACCATAAATGGTTCTAAAAATACTGGAAAATCGAGTTATTTTTCATTGATAAAAAAAATTGTGACCTGATGAAGCAATTTGGACATTAGATTTGGTTTCCGAGCGTCAAAATACATAAGAATATCATAATTTAATCTCCAAATCAACAAATTTTTCATATATAATTATAAGCATAAAAATTTATTTTCTATTGAAATGATAGAGATCACTGAAATGATCTCTATAAGAGATCATATCGATAGAATTGTGCATTGTAAGGAGTAAGTTACAAAGTCGTATAGAACTCATAAATATATGCATAAATTTACTTCTTTTCCTATGAAAAAGAACGAGTACAAAAATTGCGTAGTTCCGTAGTGGTAGAAATCCAATTTTGTGGGAGAGCGGTTAAAAGATAGACGCTGAGTTCTTCGTCACGAAATACGCCGGGATCGCCGAGTTCTGCGGGCATGACGATTCATAAAAATTACCGGAGCGAAGTTTAAGAAGCGTCTTTGAACAGCCGAGGCCGGTACTCACTTAGAATCCCTAATTGTTCGAGAAAGAGAGACGATTTGGACACGATCGCAACTTGGAATCGACGCGATTAATTCACTGAAAGACCAAACTTTTGGAAGAATAGCGATATGAGAGTAGTGAACATCGCTGCATGTGCCGGTTTGTTCGTGCTTTCGAGAGTGGAATTAAATATTTTAGAATTCTATATCCGGAAACTATCACGAACATTTTTCAATTTTCCACTGAAACTTTACTCACTATAGTTTGATCATTGTTTATTAATGTAAGCTACCACGATGAAACAGATTCGGGATTCATAGTAAGTTCCGGTTAGTTTGCGATCCGAAATTTTCGAAATAATTTTCAAATCGTAAAGAGATAAAAATGTTCATCGTTTCTCGGTGGTGGAAATTATTCTGTAATGTCAGTCCATTAGGAGCAATTACAGAAATGTCTTTAAAATGCTTCTATCTCGCGATATTTTCTCTAAACGCGTCGTTAGGAGCAGAATATCTTGCGTGCATTTAATGTTTCGCGTGCAATGAAATACGAAACTCATTTCAAATGCGAAAATTATATATGTTATATAGATACAAAGAACTGTGATATCGAAAAATACGAACCATGATGAATGTTTGTTATGTGACACATACTGTAATTAAATTATAGCTATATTAAATTATAACTATAATTAAATTCAAGTTAATTAATAAGTAAAAAGTCATTATAATTGTTTATTAATTATTATAGCAGACGATGTCTAAAAATTGAAAAGAATTTTTATTGACTGGATTCTTTGATATCATGGTAAACAAATTGATGTACATACGTTCCCTTCGTATCCAACAAATTGCTCATTAAAACTTCTGTATGACATTAGAAACTAAGTGTTTTTGTTTGTACCTGACGGACCGCAAAATATCATAACGTCATGTATTACGTTCACAATGCATATCTCGCGAGGTATCTCGTTATTCAGAAAACACCAGTTTGAAAATTGAACTTGCAGCCACTAAATATACATCCTAACGAACGGAAAACGAGCAATTTGTAAAGAAATAATAGGAGTTCATAACGAGAAAATTGTAAAGAAATGTAGCAATTTATATTAATGCGCATAAAAAATTTGAAAACAAAGTTTTACTGTTCACAAAAATAGTCATCTACTCAACACGAATACGAGAAAAAAGTAGAAAATAAACGTGAAATAATACATAGAGTTACTAGACCACGATCTTATAAATTGCATCATTAATATCAAGTTTTATGCAAATACGAACTTGTTAAAAAGTGCTAAGCGTAATACTAATTAAAAAGTACTCAGAGATCAGTGTGATCTTTTTTTACTCGTTCTAGGTACGTATTATGGCGAATGAATGTCCTAAGTGTGGCTTTCTTTCGTGAGATTAAAGTGCATTAAAAACTTTTCCAACGACGCAGCTGTCCCACGTAGAGAGTATCATCAACGTCTTCGCACGAAATAAGGAAGAGTTTCTTTCACAATGCAATCAAAAGTGGATAGTTTCATATATAGTTACAGTTGCTCAAGTATCGTAGCTTGTGGAAGAAAGTCACGCGTCCACGACTATTCGATTCTCTTGAGGTCGAAAGGGAGTTTAATGTCGCGATACGACGCGGAAGGGAAGTCTAATTTCTGTATGGAACGTTTCTGCAGTTTGCGATTGCCGGAGTTTCGAATCTTCCATCGAGGAACTTCGGAGACGCGTCGCGACTGGACGTCCGCGAAATTCTCCTTTCCATGGAAGTGGAATTCCCTCGAACTCCTTGATATTCACCGGCACGCCGGAGATTATTTCGACCGAATTTTCATCGGACAAATTTTCCCGTCCCTTGAGGAGATGCCGTAAGTTCTCGGCAAGTCTCGCTTACGTCGTCGATCTGTTTCGCAAAAACAGATGTAGTAAATGTGTATTCCCACGAGGAGATGACAGCCACGTCTTTCAAGCTCTCATTTTACTGCGAAAGTTTCTCGTATTGTGAACTCAATAGCGAGATACGCTTGGACTGACATTTCCAAGAAAAGTTTGAAAAGCTGTCTCTACGGAGTTGTCTTAATTCGAAAAATGAATTGGTCATTGAATCATAAACACTGATTAGAAAATCGTATATGATGAACAACATACATTTATCATAATTATTAAAGAGATATTATTAACTAATTATATTAAATGTAATTTTCCTTATCCAAAATAGCAAAATACTTTATATAATTTTTAAAAAACGTTATTTTAAAAAAATAATAAGTATTGCGACTGATATATAATTTTGATATAAATTACATAATTATATATATAGGTATATTTCAATGAGATATAAGTTCAAAATTTTGCTGCAAATGTGTAAAAACAATCCCTTTATATTTATTATATTTATGCCATGTATATAGTTTCGTATTATAACGGAAAATTAGTCACAACTGATATTGTATTATCTTTAGTATTTTTCTATGTTTAAAATTTTCTTAGTTTATTTATTGTGATTAAACGTTGGCCATAACTCAAGGAACAAATATTTGCGAAAATTAGAGCTCGTTCGAAGTTAAAGCAGATTGTGCGATTTTGAATTCGAATGAACTAACGAGATATATGCCCTTAACGTATTAGACTACGAGTTGACGATTATGATTGACAGTTGCCCGGTTCTATTTTAGCCAATCACGATGGATTCGCTGCATCGTGATTGGCCGAAATAAAACCGAGGAGCCATCAATCGTAATCATCAACCCATAGTCTAGAGCTTTAGAGTTCGGATTTCCTACCCCAGTGGCCCCATATATCATTTTATCTTTATTTAACTTTCAGTGAACATCAAAAATAAAATGATACATGGGGGTACTGAGGTGTGAAATCCGAATGTAGCCTATGGAAATGTTGAAGAAACCTCGAGCCTCTTAGGACCCTCAAAATATTTGACGAAGTGAAATTTCTCTTCAAATTTTGTAGGATTTTCCGAGTGCTCTCGTACACCAAATCCAATCGGATCTATGGTATAAATCGGATTTGGATTGGGAAAAACTTTACTTTTCCGCCTTTTCTTCCAACAATGCTTTTAAGATATCGCGCGAAGTCCAAATGTTCGACTCCGTCGGGAGAACGCGCCCTCAATAATAGCATCGCAAGAAAATTGCAGTTTCACCAAAGCTACAACACATGAAGTTTATTATATTAGTTTAGTTCAAATAAGCTGAAAAGATATGATTTATATCTTATTTTACGAACAGCAACTCGCGATATTTGATCTTTATAACTTATATTATCTTCTCCACAAAATACATCGCGATGAAAATCGCGTTTTAATTATATTGGTGAAACGAGATTTTTTTTTAGGTGAACGAAATTTTCCCGACATGTCTGTATATGTTTTGCAGATTATCGGCGAGCCTTAATCTCGAAACGCGGCCATGCGGAATATCTCGTATCTCGTTGGGTAGCTTTGTTTAACCACCGCTAACGTGTAACAATGTAATTAGTGATCACGATCTTGGAGTATGCGCGCGCGGAAGTCTTCCATCTCTCAAGAAATTCCGACCGTCGCTCGCGGCCGATCCCTCAAGAGATTCGCGTTCTGATGAGGGAGTGGAATGTACTCTACCATTCGCGACTTGTCGTTTTTTCCGACATTTCTCGGGAATTGTTCTACACGAATTTAGATCGAAGGGATATTTTCCAGAGGCCTCTTCCTATCTCGCACAAGAGAATGGCACTGCCACTTTCCATACATTACCGTGCCCTGAAAATAATCGATCGGCCCATATACGACATCGATATCTGCGGTAGAACGTTCCGCCATCAGAAAGGGGAAGTTTGTACACTCTCCTAAATTTCGTATAGCACGCAAGTTTCAATGGGGAGCTGTAATGGATGTACTCGAAGTGTAGGTGTACCGATCCTTGAGAGCGCTTAAGATCCATGGAGCCGTTCTTTACAGTACGGTACAAGCTTATCGGCTATTTTCCGACCATCGCGTTTCTCTCTGACAAGAAATGTTAATGCGTAGCACGGGGATTCGCGAGGCACGCGATATCTTCGTGAAAATAATAAATGGATCTGCAATTCTCTTCTGAAGATCTTTTCAACATTCCTGTCATGAATAAAATTGATCAACAGTTTGGTGCAACGAATATGCGAGAAATGACACTAGATTTTCAAAATTAATAGATATAATGTACCAGTTAATGGACATGACTCAATTAATGGACGAAATAACAAAAATTTTAAATATTAAACTTTTGAATGATATGTACGACTCTAAATAAATTTATCCTGTTACATTTTTATAAACAATGAATTTATTTAGAGTTGTACATATCATTAAAAGCTTAATATTTAAAATTTTTATCATTTCATGCAATACGAGCAATTGGGTTATGTTCACTAACTTGTCCATTAATTAGTATATTTACCTTATCACTTTTTTAAGAAACTTTACATTTTTCCAAATTGTTTTTCTTATAATTTGAAACTAATTAATTGAAAATAATTAATCATTTTCTATAATTTTTTTTTATATCATAAGAAAAACTTTGTCAAAATTTTTATCGATCAACTGTAAGTATGTTTTGTCAATGGCAAGCAATTTGCACGTTCCTAGTCCACGTGTAAACTGCTCGTCAGCCGAAACGTACCTTTCTGTTTACGTATAATAGTTCGTCTCACGGGAACAATCGATAAAAGCTCGTACCAGCTTGGACCACTTACGTCGCAAAATTCTCCAACAAGCGGTGGTATTGTTGAAATAATTAGTGCGGGTCTGCGAGCTGACGTTGGATTCCGGACAAATTCCCGCCGTGACCGCCAATAGACCGTGGTCAAATGTAATGCTCCATTTGATAGTACACCCATTCGCACGGCGATTGCATGCAAGCTTACTTCCGCGTTGCATTCAACCGCGCCTGTTGCATGTTGGAAAAGATTAATTCAGGATATGTGCGTGGAACTCACAAAATGCGATTTGAATAGAATCGTAGTTTTCTCATTGATTTTAGAATCTCATTAATTTTGATATTTAATAAGCTCGAAAGAAATTGCTCCAAGAAAATTTTTTAAAAAACCGATTGTGAATAGATTCTTCTAAATTATATTATTTCGGGAATCAAAATGGGAAGAAAAACAGGAAAACGCAAGCGAAAAGTATAAGACAAATATGTTTAAATATTAAATACATATGAATATATTATATATATGTAAATGTATCAATCAAACATATGGAATTTGAATCAAACTGAGTTTGATTAGATTCTGATAATATTAAATTTTTAACTTTTCTCTCTCTCTCGAAATTATTTTATTAACAACTTCAGTTACCGTTAAAGTTATAGTGTGTTATAAGAAAGTTTTTATAATAGACGCGAATGTGCTCTTTACACAGTTGACCTCAGGATAGTGGATAATGAATACTTTTTGTTTAGTTAGTGTAATGTAACCTTTTATTCCTACATAAACCGAAGGTGATAATAATAGTTATTAGAACGTTGATATAATATTTTTATATAGTACTGAAAAAAACTTATTGAATGAAAATGATATTTTCATTTAACAAGAGAAGCAAATTAAGTTGCAGTATTTCGTATTCGATTATATATTTCAATATATTTCTATTTATTCCAAGTTTCGCTTTTCGAAGAAATTTATGCATCCCTCTATCGTATTGGAATTACAACGCACGGTGTTCGAAAAAATTCTCTGCACGTATTGTGCATGTGTGAATAATCATGATAAATATCTCTGAGCAAATATACATCTGCCGCATCTGCGTTCTCACTGTCTCTCGCTGCACTTGTATTTGCATAGTAATTGCTAATTACCAATCAAGCTTTGTGCTGGACTGCGAATCTTGTGGGAAGTACATCGAAGCTGATTCAACAGTCGGAAATAATCACGTACGCTCTTGACAACATTAGGGATCAATTGCAGAAACTAATTAAGTCAAGTTAACTGAGATGCCGAATTACGAAATATATTCTCGTAGTGTAACAAGAGATTTATTTCATTTTAACAGTAATCAAAGGCCTAATGAGCCAAGCTCGGTGGTCGTGCTAAATAATCTTTTGACAAATTGTTAATTAATAAAACAATATAATATTCTAGGCGCAGTTAAATACTTCACAGATCACAATATCGTAAAACATTTTTGATTTAGATTTCATTTTTTCAACAGATAATAGTTTTTCTTTTAACAAAACTTATAATTTCATGAGTCTTACGAAAATCCCTTAATTACTGTCAAATTATTTCATATATTAAGTCTAGTATTTTTATATTTTTTTTTATTTATCCTATACGAATTTTATCATGCACGCGTCGTATCTTATTTCCAATTTATCAAATATCATTTTGATACAGATACTTCTAACTAAAAAAGTTCAAATATTAAACTTTTTTAGAAATGATGTGAAGTGATGTCTCTCATGAAATTATAAGGAGTCTTATTAAAAGAAGAACTGCATTGAGAATGACTTCTTGATAGATCGAAAACGTTTTGCAATATTATGATCTTTGACAATGTTTGACTACGCTTAGAATATTAATTATATTGTTTTATTAACATTTTGTAAAAAAATTATTTAGTACGATTACTGAGCTTGGTCCGTTAGTTCCTTGATTATTATTAAGTTATATTTTTTATGTATTGAGCTTAGTATTTTAACACTTTATTTATTTTATTTAAATCGTTTGGTATATTAATTTATGTTACAATAATATGTACCTATTGCATATTATTTTGCATGACAAAAATTTCTTGCGATTGATTGTACGATATTGATTTCTTTGTATTACTAATCATATTAACAATTCTAAAAATGAGTATTGCCATTTAACTATTTCTCGTAACGATTTTAATTTTAGTAAATTCTGATTTACTAAATTTTCGTACAAAGTGTTCACACTTTTCATACAATATTTTTTCTATATATATGTATATATATATACATACAATATATATATATCTACCTTTACACACACAGCAATTAATTTGATATTTTGTAGAGAAAATAGTTCCTTTCCGTAAGACGAATCCGTTCGACGAAAGGATTCATCTTGCGTCACGTATATGACAGAAATATTTATTGAAATGTTTGACGATGCGAAGATATCTCTCATAGTAATATAATTATCTACGTATTATATGAAGTAAAATCATCGTGGCATATCATATGAAGCTATATAATATTAAACATGGTAATCCTCATAAGTTCGCCTCCTCTAGAATTTTCCTTTCAGGTTATAGGAAATATATTCTAACTACTTAGGAAACTATCACACCTTATTAAGTATACCTTAACTGTATCTTCAGTCTGCTGGAATTAAATTAGACTGACGTTGTTACGCGGTGGAACAAATGTAAAACGAAAGACCTAATCAGGTTTGATTTCGATTAACAGAGCACTAATTCGGTTAGATGGAAAGAGCATTTACAATAACAAATTTATCTAGATTTACAGTTTACAAATTTCTTTTCCGCGTTCGGTGTTGCGCTTCCTTCGTAGTGAAATAATGAAATTTGGAAGATGTTCAATCTCGTGAAAATTTAAAAGGCAACGTTGCATTATACAATTTTCCTAATACTTTTAAACATCCATTACTCTTCATATATATTTGCTATAATCGTAATTTAAGCGTAATGAAAATTGTAAGAGTAAAGTCCGCCATCATTTTATACTTCTCATTTTCAAATAAAATATTTGCTTATCATCTGCGATGATATATTGAGAAAAATATATGGTTGAAAATGAACAAACCAGAATATTTTGATCATATCAATCAGAATTCTGGATTATCTTAACTGGAATTATAATAAATTCAATCAGAAAATATTAATTTGACTATTTTCAACCAGAATTCCAATTAATGCAATCAGACTCTTTTTCCAGTAAAAAGTTGTCATCAAAAATAATGAACTATGCTTCGCCAAAGAGGCACTATTGACGTCAAATGTAAAATAAGATGAATATGGATGACATCTTTCGCGTAGTGCCTAAAGTTTCGCGGTCACTTTCCTACCCTAGTTTCATCATTAGCCGTCAACTGTGCCAATCGAAGTGCCATGAAAGGTTTCTAGTTAGCCTTTGTATACCGCTGATACTCGGGTCAACGAGCTGTTCAATATGTAGGTACTTAAGTGCCCGCAACATGCACACCGTTAAACTTATGCTTGCCTGGCGATACATGAATACCTTTATCAATTTATATTTCTCCGCGAGATAGAAATACTATCATTAATCATTTATTTGTATAGGAAATAGATTTCATTTTAAGACTGATCTAGATATTAATTTCCGTACATTTTAAAGGCCGCTTATTATTAATTTAATTAAAAAAATTATTTTATCGATTATGAATTCCTGACATTACATGTGGATTGATTATTACTAATTAAATATGGCATCAATCATTGCGAACCGCTTTAATCAAAATCTGTACGTCGTTGGAATTAATGCGATTATCGAAATAATTGCTTATCGACGAGCGCATCGTAATTATTACCATAATTTATTAAATTTCGTTTTAATAACGTTATAGCGACGTTTAAGTCGCTCCACTAAAATCGACGTTTTAGATTTTGATTTGTTTGGGCGATTGTTACAAGAGTTCCACCAATGGTTTCCTGAACTCCGCAGTCACAATTTAACAGACCCTTGTTATCCTTTGTGTAATATCAAACCACTGACGTAGAAGCTTGTCAACTGCGGATACAAGTGCGGGGACTATCTTACCACCGTAACTCGGCTACATATTCCATTGTGCTGTCCATTCCAGTCAAATTGCAGCCTCAACATGTCGGTGTACAAAACAAATCAACCTTTTAACCTTTACCTTCCACTCTTCCGAAAGCCTTCCTTTACATTTGACATTTCTTCTTTTGCAGAATATAGATTAAATATCAGAAATTTTTATGTGGAAATATAAAGAAAATTATACTGTTTATTATACGCCAAAACATTCCTCTGAATGAAACTTTACTATTAAAATCACCAATGACATTCTGCTAGAATTATCAAAAGTACTAATTGAATAATTTCCTATCCTTGCTTTTGATTAGTGAAAAATTATTTTGGTATTATTTATATCATTAGAATTATTTGTGTTATATTTACATAATTTTTAATATTCCATATATATTTAATACAAAAAGAAAAAAATTGAAATAGAGCCAAAATAGAGTCTTCAACGGTTTTAATGTTAAAGCTAACATTTTATTAAGGATTATTATATAACGATTATTTTATAATTAATATTCATCCATAGTGTTAGAGTTGGTTGCAAAAAGTCTAAAGTCATTCTAATTTGCATCATCCTTTTTCCGCGATCGGAAATTATTGCAGGGAATCAGAATGTCGTTGTTGAACGATATTAATTGAACTTCGTCGTCCAATCCGGGACGCTTCCGTTTACAAGCTGTTCGCGCGACATGTGGAGTATTTTGAATTCCAAGAATCTTTCGACGTGTTAGGAAACTTCAGATCCCATTATTATTATGTGTCGTGGCGCGTGTGCTTCCGGGGTGCCTCTGTATCGCTGCATAACTTTTAGCGCTAGCGTATTTCCTGCGGTATGACTACCGCATATTTTCATCCACAATTGCTATACGCTAGGCGTCTTGCGAATGTGTATTAGCATCGTCATTTCCAACTGACCGAGTTGCCGCAAGCGCTGTCACGCTCAGAGGAAGCGCTTGTCACCGCTGTCACCTCGTTAATGTCATTTAATTGTTCCTCCTCAGGCGATTAAAATCAACAGCGACTTCGTAATTACAACGTATTAAGTGAGAGCACTTTTTTTCGATCCATACGATTCACGATAACTGTCACAATTTATTTTGCTTGGCTTTATGTTTACTTCATTGGTTACATATCGTGTAATCAATGAAGCAAATATAAGTTAGCTTTATTCAATGCAAAATTACTTTTGATTATTCGCCTTGAAACACTTCTCCTTAATTTAATCGCAGATTCGGTTCGCGGCGATACCGATAACTTCGATTATCAGTTTTCTACATGAGATACTGCAACGTTAATCAACTATTCGATTTTTAACGATAGAAATTACAACCAGAGAGCGACACAATCGTAACACTCGTAAGATTAAAAAATCTTTTTGTTACGCGATGAAGATAAACTTTTACGTTTATATTTATTAACCAGCTCGAAAAGAAGAACTAAATCTCATCGTTATTTTCTATGTACGATGTTAGCTAGCATATTGTCGGACGCAAAACTCGTTTACGCGTAGGATAGAGTGTAGTCTTTAATCGCATTTCCCCAGACACATCTGGTGCCGGAATTAGCTTTCGTTCAATTCAGCGAAGATAGTCAATGGAACGCGAGAAAATAGGCGGATACGTTGCAATAAGAGACTAGGATAAACCAATTAATGGAGTTAATTCTCTCGAAGTAGATAGTTTTGTCTTCTCATTATGATCCATTAGAACTCAAGTAAAACTTTATGCTTGTTGTTTACCATTAACGTTAAAATTTAATGACAAGAATATAGCAATCTAACTTTGCAGTAATTTCTTTATCCAATTAAAATAAAATAATAATATTTGTAGCTTCAAGAATAAATCCAATACAAATTAAAATTGCCTGTATTAATTATTCGTAAGCGATAAAATACATTTCGCATGCAATTAGGACGTATCTTATATACCAAACGAAATTAAAATAAAATGTAATCCGCATATATTTTGACTTTGGATTTAAGTCTTCTTCAGTGAGACAATTAACGCCCAATTTTGTTACTAATTATCTCACTGAAGAAAAGAGACTCAGATTCAGAGTCGAAACATCTACGGATTTACATTCTACTTTAATTTCGTTTGGGGTAAGCATAGCTTTTCCAATCTTTTCCATTATATATGATCTTTGGAAGGAAGGAATTTGGCATTAAAAGGCCACACTTGCCATACGTATTAGCGAGTGTGTACATATATCCATTGAATAAGTATATATCTACAGTTTAACGCCGAATCCGAATAATGGCGCTGGTAATTAAAGATCTCTTAGATCACTAGACGGAGTCATTTTCGTTTCTTTAAACGTGAAAAATCGCGTATGCGGGCGCAGATGGAATTGAACCCGGATCTACAGATCGCGAGTCAATCGCACCGAGCGGCAAGCCACTTGACGCCACAAATGCGAATCTGGAGATACGGTAGTTTCGGCGCTAAGCCAAACGCAGCGACACTACCGTGGTTCCTTTACGCGAGCCGGCGAGTTGTGGGGGAACCGAGATTATTAGATCTCAATAACGGCTGAATCGATCAAGTTCTATGTCAGCTTAATCGATCGATTGTATTCCAGTTGTATGATAACTGTTGTATTTATTGCTTATGAATATATATAATTTACGCTTAAACGATCGCGGAAATTGATAGAATTTTATTTGTTTGAATTTCTTTATTATGCGTCTTTAAATTATAATCGAAAGAAAATTTAATATTAAAAAATATGATGTTAAACAGAAAGTACTTTTTAGTTGTGGAAAATATTATACTTTACTGGAAGCTTAATATCTGTCGTAATATTTTTTGAAATCAGAATTAATTGTAACCTCACAATGGAGTAACAAACAATATCTTAAATTATCAAGAGTTTTGCTTCTCTATCTGAAAAGTTGGATACTGTCGTAAGCAAAAGAGGTCGCGCAATAAATGACGCAATTAAGATACCACCAAAATCTTTCATTTTCTCTGTAATCTCTCTTTAATGGAAATTTCTTAGTTGTTAGGTTGCACCGTAGGAGTTTGTCACATTACGATTTGTTACCCTTCAGGTTCCTCCCTCCTTTCTCCTTCGTTCTTTTACCCTTCCCTCTCTTCTTCGAGATCCTTCTCTCTTCGAGGATCGAAGTTGCACCTTTTTTCATACGATTACTCTTCCTCCATCTCTAGACTTTTGTGCTCACTTAATGATCTGTAGGATCCAAGAGCTTTGCGAAGTGGCGTGGGTCAGCCCGCTTTGAATTAGAGTAATCTACCCTGCTCGTCTGTAACAAATTAAATGATCCTTCCAAGCACTTTTCACGTTATGCAACGAGAGCAAACGCGACTGTTTCCCAGATAACTTTAATCCTTTCGCTTTTCAATTAAATTTGCTGCAACTGCTTAAATTATTTTGAGACTTTAAATGCATGATATAATTTTACTACTTATATAATATTATGATACATAAATTAATAGAATTTGAAAAAGCATTAGATATTATTTTTCAATAATATTTAGTAACAAGTAAATTGATGCAAACAATAATAAGTTAAATACACTGCTATACGAATAAATCAAATAGATAACGAAAGAAACAATATCATTGAAGCTTGAGCCTTGTGATGCCTGATAATATTTTTTTATGTAAATTCTAAATACATCTTTCAGTTATAAATTACGTACCGTTTACTATTGACTTAAAACGTAATTATAAATTGAAACTGAAATAATAATACCACAATTAAATTGTGATCGTCGATTTGATAATGATAAACGTATTACCAGCATCTTAAAAAAACTATAAAGCACTTATAGCGAAAATTATACATATAAAAAGTATTGTTAAGCACCAAGATCTAGCCTCGACCGTATATATTAGCCCTTTCTTTCCTTATTTTATTATTAAATCGATGTAATTTTGAATATTATTAATTAAACAATAATTTTATTTACACTCATCATATCGCTTTAACAAAAAATTAATCAACGTTTAATATAACATCAACTGACCTGAAGATGAATAAAATCGCACAATACCCGTGCACCTCTTTCTGCGGGCATTTCTATCATTATCACTGACATTTCTATCGCGTATCTGGGATAACTCGAAGTATTCGCGTCCATTCCGGAGCCTGATCTCGTCAATCGTAATGAAGGATCCTCTTCTCAGAAAGGACTAAAGAGACGCTCGTCTTATAGCTCGAAGTAACGAACGCTATAACTCTCTTCTATAGTAGAGGTAAGCGTAACTTTATCCCGATGACCGCACCAGCGCCTTTAGAGTGGCTTCTTGATAATGCAATCTTAATTTGATCCATCCCATGAGCGAATATAGGCTAATCTATCTTATTTTTTCATGACTCCGAGACTTCCTATTTCTGTCGTTCTAGTACATAACTTACGTGGACTTCAGTTAGTTACGGATTAGTTAAGAATTGATTAAATTATTTTTATATAGACATCGTTGAGATTTCTTGTATCTTTAGTAAGAGAAGTAGAGATGAATCTCCATGACGTCAATATAAAACTGCTGCATCATACCCGGAATTCTCATTTCCCAACTTTCACTTCCGTCAATTATGACGAGCCTCGATCGCTAGTCTGGGAATAATAACATAATTGGTTGAACGCATGTGTCGTTAATCAACTCCGCGTCGCTGCTTATCTTATTCGGATTATCATTTTTCATTATGGAAATTGATTCAATGTGTTAATGTGTGTTATGAACGATAATTCATCGCAAGCATAATAATTCGACCTAGTTTTGGGAAAAAAAATAGTTTTGTTGCTATAAACCGTTCACACATATCCGTGAAACATTCGCTAATCATCGTTCATCGTCCCTTTCATGAACCAGTAATTTACTAGAAGGGAACTATAAAATTGCAACTGCAGCGACACGATAAATCCGCTCGTCAAAGTCTATTAAATCTTCTCGCTTTCTTAATCTATTTTCCCGCCTTTATAATCATGTCCACCTTCATTAATTTCCTGATAATTAAAAGCGTAGTACGACAGAATAATGAATAAGATCCGAGCGCATTAGAATTGCAGTGTATTGTTTTTTTTTTACATAATTTTTCTTTTCCGTGAAATTAAACGAAAAATAATGTTATTGTAAAAATTTTTACAATTTAAAAGTATAAGATTTATCGAAAAATTTCTTTTAAGTAAAATTAAAGTTTTTTTTGTACTCGGTTATTGTCTATAATCTAGAGTATTAGAGTATTATCTTCCAAGAAGAAAGTTAATATTGTGCTCGAGAGCGATCTAACTTCGTAGAATTGCGCGCGCGTTTGCAGTTCACTTCCATTTTACTAAAATCGACAGCGCCATAATAAATTATCGATTTCAGTGGCTATTTTCGCTGTAGTCTTTTAATAAAATTTAACAGTCTTCTAATCTGATTTCACATTTTATGTAATTATCGAAAATCAAATATCGGTTAAATGTGACAATCAACGTTTTATGTACATATATATACATATATTTGTACATAATATATTTGTACATACATATATATATATACATATATACATATACATAACGACAGTATGATTTTTAAATTATTCTTTCTAGCCTATTAATTTTATTTGATTAATTATCATTCGAGTTCCGTGACTGGGACTTTTTGAATATTTAATAATGTATGATTTTTTTATTTTGATATTTTTTCAAATACCAGATCTTATCTCATTTTATCAGATTATAGATTACAATAATATATACGATCGAAATTTTGTCTGAAATAAATTATTGAGTTATATTCAACTTTCTGTACAATACGTTTGGAGAATATAATCAAAATAGCATAGACTTTGTAGTATAATATTCAATAGTATGGAATTGGAATTTGTCTAGTTCGCATTTTCTCTTGACAAGCATCTCCTGTTTCGATTTCACGGATGTAATAAAGGCGCCATCTATGTGTCTCTCCAATTGATAGAAGTCGCCGACCGAGATATTCCTTCGACTTGTCGAGATTCAATCAACCCGTAAACGTGTCACGACGTCATTTCATTTCGAGTTTATTCCACCGGCGAGATTCGAGCGGTTCGAACCATTGATAATGCCGTCGCTTTCAATCAGGTTTGCTACTTTAACGTCATCACTGACTTCCTTGATCGATTCCATATTTTCTTCTCATCCTGTTAGGGATCACAATTACAATAAATGGAATTTAATTATAACGCGTATGAGACTAAAAGCTTTTTTTTCCACGCTGTATTCTGTCCTTCGATAAAATCTACCATTCGCGGTGATTCATTTGATAGTAGTCGGGACTGTTTTTAGGTCGGCAAGAACATGTTTACGCCGGTAACGCTATTGCATGCGCAATGTGTAAACGAGCTTCGGTAAAAGCATTCAATAACCCGTTCCTATAATCCGAATAATAGGACGCAAATTTTTAATTGGTACATCATATGTATTGGTCTCTCGTGTTCGTCCTTTTGTCACTTTTAACAGATTTGATTTTCCTTTTTATCTAAATTGAAAAAGCTTTGTATTTTCAATCGCTCGCAAGCTCTAGAGAGCTACGTCAATATTTCAAAGAAGGAACCATTTGTTGGGAACATATTAGCCTCGACATGATTTATATAAAGAATCCGTGGAGTTTGATTGTGATAGATACAAGCGAAGCTATATCTCTGCTTGAAACGATTGGACAATTCGGATCGTTTTCCGATCGTCTCCCATCAAAGTTGCAGCGCCGAGCTACAAATGTTTTAAAATAACTTTTCCGACCGCACGCTCGATCCATATGAACCGCTTTTTCGGAGTTCAAAAGACTCGCTTTGATCTATAACAGAGCTTATAGAGTACATACTGACTGCAGAAATGCGTTATCAGATTACAAGGGAGCAAAGCTTAGGGACGTTCTCTCAGTTAATCAGTTAAGCTGCGCGCAGGTAATCGCCACCGGCCAATGGCTTTAATTAAAAAGAGTACCTCTATGTATTAGACTCAAAGATACTCACGCTAAAGTCGAATTTTGCTAGAGAATCGTTTGTCCGTCCGTTGCGAGTTTTTCTTTTGCGCTACATTCTCATTGATCGAAATTACGCGCAATTAAGTATACACCAGGATGAACAATAGTTTAATTAAAATGAACATTTTCGCTCGACAGCAACGGCGGTGTAATTAATTTCGCAACTACACCTATTCCCCCGCAGAAATGTTATTGATGGAGGAAAATTGTATTACGTAATTTGATATACGTAACATGTTCATATACTTCGAACATAATCAGTCCGTTGTGCTATTAAGGGTGCGTTCCGAGGTACGCATGAAGTGCGTGATGCATCATTTATTGTTCACCGAATAATAAAGAAGCATAAAATGATATATTATGCGCTTCATGCATAATTCGGAACGCACCCTAAAGCGGGGAGCACAGACTCTTGCATAACGCATAACGCATAAGATATAAGAAATTCAATCAATCAGAGTTCTTTATTTCATGGAAAGGAAGGAAACAAATGACATTAATTGGTCCATTTTCTTATGCATTACGTGTTATACGTTATGCAAGAGTCTGTGCTTTCCGCTTAAGGCTCACTACAAGGCTCACGGCCATATTGGAATCGTGACATTATAAGCGAGAAATGGCACGTTGAAGTTTCTTATATATTGTTTGTAAATAAAGAGAATTTCAATAAAGCAAAAGAATGAGAGCACTTCAAAACACTTGTAAAAATAGGTAGAAGCTGTCCTTAATTCTCCCCCCCCCTTCTTGACAGTCAGCAATAAACTTTATTTGCTTTTTTTATTTATACTTTATTTTTATTTCACGTGCCTGTTATAACTATTTATTGGCTGCGAGAGGAGGGGGATAGCTTCTGCCTATTTTTTTAAGTATTTTATAATGATCTCTCTCATTATTAAATTTTCTCCAAATTCTCTTTATTTACAAATAGTATGCAAGAAACTTTAACGTGTCATTTCTCGCTTACAACATCCATTATTGTCAAATATCTTTTTTTCGCTGATTACATTAGTCGATAAAATTTCACTTTTCTTATGTTAAACTAATCTAATAGAATATTTCTCTTACATTTTTGCGTTGATTTTAAATTTATTGTCAAATCATGAGTAAAACAGAGTTTTTGAGTAACATGTTTTAAAAATTTCTCTACTTTTTTATTTGTTTACAAAGGAATTAAGTATCCCTCACCGATTTTGATGGATTTTGGATACGTTGTGAGCATAAAAAAATTTTAGATTTATTTTTTTTATCTGCTTACTCAAGATTTAGAATCGTAGATAACGATCCCTCGAAACTAACGGATTTTTTCATTTTTAGCGAATATTTACAAAACTATGAGATATATGAAAAAAATGTTTTATACAAAAATTTTGATATTTTTAATAACGGTATATATTTATATTTTTCGAAAATGTTAAATTTTTTTAATTTACCCTCACCTCCAAGCATTGTTTCGATCCCTAAATCTTGAGATAAGGAGATTAAGAAAATTGAGTTTAATATTTTTTAATGCTCTATATTCTACAATATATCCAAAAACGATGAGGAATAATTTCGACAGTCTTTTTGTTACCTAAATATAAATAAATAAATTCATATAGAATAGCTGTTAAATTTAATATAATTTTTCATTCGTTATAAAAGGTTTCAAAATTAAATCGTTTTAATTAAGGAAACCCCATACAATGAATTGTTTCTTTAAAATGTATTGTATAAGTAAAAAATATACTTTGATTACAAAAAATTGGAGCCAGTAGGATAAATTCTCACTTCATTTTCAGAATCAGTACAAAAATTCACAAAAATTCAGCCAAAATTACTCATTTAACAAAATTATTATCGACCAGTTATAAACTGTGTATCCATGCTATCGGAAATTGCTCATGATTATTAAAATTCTCCAGATTTTACTGATTTTTATCGAAAAATTGAAATAATTTTTATTGAAGTTTCGACGCGCGATTGCGCTTCATAGTTAAATTACGAAATTTCTTTGATAAATAGATTAGACGAAAGTGGATAATCGACATCCGTAACGAAACCATGATTAATTTCTCGGATCTCTTGTATGTTCAGATGCGATTAATCGATATTAGCGACCGTTCGCGATAAACCAAATAAACTTTTGCGCGAATGTATCTGGGGCTGCATTAAGATATTAATGGTTGCACGAACCAGTAACATTGTAAATACGATCGATGATACTATCATGTAACCGTGTGCATATACCAGGTTTTATCTTTTATCGTGCTTAATTTAGCGCGTCGAGTAAGCCCGTACGTTTCGCTTCCCAATTTTATTTGTGGATTGAGATCAACTGTGATTATCTCTGAAAAATCTCTTCAAATTTAATATACCGCAACTCACACATATCTCGATTTTACATTATAAACAGTTTTAATTTACAAACAGCTTTAATTTAATCGTAGAATTCACGTAATATGTGATATGAAATACATGCGTATTAGTTCAGTTATTAAAGATATACATTATATATATATATTATACATATATTTATTCAGGTTGAATGTTAGTGTATTTAAACGATTAATTTTATCATTATTATGTTTTGTTTACTTCTAATTATCCTGATTTAGTAGTGATAGTGAAATTGATTATTTATAAATATCTTATATGTGAAATATTGAGTACATTATAATAAAATATAATTTTATTTATGTAGCATGTTTGCATAAAACTATCAAGCATTGATGAATATGAAATCGATTATCACTCCATACGCGTGTGTAACATATTTAGCAAGTTTCAGCTTCGATGCCACACGATATAATTAATCTGCATAAATTTAATTATGTCTGGAAGCCACCATCAATCTGTCGAAAGTTTAAACGATTATTGATTGCACACAAATCTCCCTTAAGTCAGAAAGATATTTAATTGTGTGATTCAAAATGAGAATTATTGATTAGATTACTATTTAGTTATTATATTTGATGATTTAGTGATATACATGTTTTTTATACCGGTCCTTTGTCACTTGATACTGCAGAGAACGAGGTGACGGTTGATGCGAAACATCCTACAAGATCACACGGTTTACATAAAAGAGACGAGGCAAACACTTCCTAATGACGTTTACAACCTGGGTTTGCGTATATAATATTGAACTTGCAACTGATACCTCTTAGCTCCCCATTTCTAAAGGTTTCGTGGCTCGTCAATGTTTGACGAGGGGGAATCGCGAGAAGGTCTCGTCTGCGTTGCTCCAATTAGTACTGTTCAAATAAAATATAGAAGTTATATCATGCTGCAAAATGATCCCCTCTCCGGTCGGAAAGATAACGTTCTCTTAGCGGAGTCTTAATTAGCGTGGTGTATTTTACAGTGTTTTACGATTAGCTGATGCAAAGTTTATACATGGGAAAGTTTATGGGGGTTTGAGATTTATGATGCTCTCGTTACGCGGATATTTCTGAAATTTGCCCCGAGGTTCGTATTAATCGTATTCATCACTTGCTTCTTATCACGACTTGGACACTATCTAATTACAAAATAACGAAATTAGCACATAATACAATATCTCCACGTGGCTAATTATGATGGATGACTCTTCATCTGACCCTTCAAGTCGATGTATCACCAATATAATTAACAAAAGTCGAAGAAATGCCGATCCCCAGCGATACGTTTGCTCGTCACATGATGCTGAACGTAGCGTATCCCTAATTAAGGTTGGAAGTTGGTCGAACGGTCGTTCCGGTGAAACAAAGTTTATTAATTAAGCTCGTTTAAAAGACAAACTTTAGCGCGCCCTCAATCGCTCACTCGTTATGCTTCGTCGTTATGTGACGCTCAGCCAAATTACATATTAGCTCTCGTAGCTTGTGTGGTCAATGTTTACAATGTACATATTAACTCGAATTCTTTAACCCTTTGAGGACTAGAGTTTTCCTAACAAAGAAACTTACAAGTAACACTACCCAAGTGTTAATCACCGATCGTCTTGAAATTTGGTCTACATATTCTTTAATGGAAAATATTTGATACGTATTTTTTTATATCGGCTAAAAAACATTTTAAGGGGGCTAAAAAAATGTTTTAACATTGTAAAAACTACTATCGCAACGTGTATATTGTGTCACCGTGGGCAAAATTTTTTAATATATAAAACAAGAAACAAAAAACAAAAAAACACAAAAAATAACAAAACTAAAAAAAATAAATAAAATTAAAAAAAAAATGGGATCTATAATAGCACTGCAACCTCCTCGCGGTAGACCCTGGAAACTATTATCACAGTAGGCTAACTGCAGGCAAAACAAAGAAGTGTATTTTAAAATAATTATTTATTCTAATTTTGAAAATCTGACCCCAAGTTCGTATTAAGCGACCCCAAAAACACCAGTATTCACATTCTTATGGAAATTAAACAATTTCTTGAAAATTCGTCAGCCATATTGGATACGACATTTTGAATTTTAAAATTCTGACTTCAGATTCGTAATCCCCGATACCAAAAACCCCCAGGTAATACATTTCAGCCAATTTTAAATGTATTTTTCAAACATCCAAGCAAGAAGCCCACGGTGACACAATATACACGTTGCGATAGTAGTTTTTACAATGTTAAAACATTTTTTTAGCCCCCTTAAAATGTTTTTTAGCCGATATAAAAAAATACGTATCAAATATTTTCCATTAAAGAATATGTAGACCAAATTTCAAGACGATCGGTGATTAACACTTGGGTAGTGTTACTTGTTAGAGAAGACTTTGTTTTCTAAAAGTATCTAGTTTCCGGGGTTGTTGAATTCGATTCTGTCCTCAGAATTCTAAAATTCATATTTAAAAAATATTCAGTTTTAGGTGGTTCTTAGTGTAGCCGAGTTTGAATGTAGCTTGAAAATGTCGATTTTTGAAAGGATAGTCCAATGAACATCCAATGAAAAAAGATTCAGTGTTACAAGGCTTATAATCAGAGTTTGAAAGTCAGTTTGGAGATTAGTACTAACTGTTTGTGTAGCACTGATGAGCTTTAAATAAAGCGAAGCTGGAAACTTGATGTCACTTCGCAATCAAAAACTTCTTAAAACTACCCATATGAAGTTGACCTCTAACATTTGAAAAAATTAACTTTCTATAGCTCATTCAATTTTTCATCGTTTGAACATGTATGCACATTTCGAATTTTTGTTTGAACACTTCTGATAAATAAAAAAAGTTATTAAGAAACAATTTTGGAGAGGATTAATTTCACACTAACCTCCCAACCACGAACAAATTAGATTTAACTAGTCTTAATCGATAGATTTTTGTTTGCACATTCTGAAACAAATTATTTTTTTGTTTGCACACTTTCAGTTAAAGTTAACATTTAAAATTTTGAGGACATTCGATTCACAGGTAGATAAGTTTGAATATAGTAACTTTTTAACTAAGGATGTGCAATCGAAAATCGACTTGTTTCAGAATGTGCAAACGAAAATCTGTCCATCCATTTTTAGTAATTGCGATTTGAACTTATCTACTTGAATCAATTGTCCTCGAAACTTTAATTATTAATAACTTTTTAACTAAAGATGTGCAAAATCGATCTTTTTTGAAATGTGCAAATAAAAATCTATCAATTGAAACTAGTTGAATCTAATTTATTCGTGATTGGGAGGCTAATGTGAAATTAGTCTTTTCCCAAAATTGTTTTTTAAATAACTTCTTTACCAAAAGTGTACAAACGAAAATTCGAAATGTGCGTACGTGTGCAAACGATAAGTAATCGAATGAGCTGTAAATAATTAATTTTTTCATAAGTTGGGGGACCAATTTTACACGGATCCCAGGACGGATCCTAATTCCCTAAAACAGAGCTTTAGATAAATTAAATTATTTTTTTTTTAATATCTATCTGCCCCCTCTTCCCTCTATATTGAATATACTATTTAAAATTTTTCATTTTTGATCTCAGATTTAAAGAAAGAATTATCGAATTATCTTACAGATAAGTTTCATAAAAATTGAACGAGCAGTTTATAAAATATTATAAAAAGGGGTGACCCCAATTGGGGTCGCCAGTCCACAAAGGGTTAATCGCACAGCACGTGTCGCATCGCGTTTCCTCAATTAAGCATTAACAGCTTATTTCCCAAGAGGATATATACTAGAGATTATATATACTTTTTATAAAACAGAATTAATACGGTTTTGGAAACTGTGATAACGTTGTCACAATTAGTTGGTTTTATAACGAATTCGGCAGACCACACTAGTGCGCACTGAGTGCGAACTTTTTCAGTGCGTTAAGATTATCGTATTCGGCAAATGAAAACTGACCCAGTGTAGTGTTGAATTTATATTTGGACCAACGAATGAACTGAACGAGTTCAAAAAATGTTGCACTGACGTCTCTGACAATGCAATTTGGGATAGCACTAAAGTAGTTCTGCACTCGCACCATGTCAGGACAGCCCTAGAGCGAAGTTAGTGCATGTGTGACGAATTCGCTATTAGTTAATCTTAATTTTCAACTTTGCCCGCTATGCTTTATATGAATTGTGATGCAATTTTTTGAAATTTTCTAATACGCTTAAGCGTTATTCGAGAATTTTTGTTGCATCCAAATTATTCAAACTCTTATCTCTAATTGTTGCACAAAAAAGAGGGTCTTACTGAAATATGCAATCTAAAAATTTAGCTAGATAGAAATTTAGATACAAATCTAAAGAATAATTTTATTAAACCATCAAAATTATGTAAGACGTTTAAATTGGTTGCTAGAATGTTAAAACTTTTTTTGCAGCATTGTTCATTATGCTTAAATTTTCTATGTAATTGATGATTCAACGAAATTATTTTCAGATTTATATCTAGCAAAATTTTTAAATCTTTTACCAAAAGCGTTTCTTCTATATATAACTTTTGATATAATGACGTCCATGTTAAAAAAAGTTTTTCATGTGATTTTTCGAGAAAAGCAATGTGCAGCTCGTACTTGCGAATTCGTCTTTAGTTCTTCTCAAAAATCATAAACAGGGAAAGTCATTTCTTTAGCTGATCCAATTTGCAACTCGAAAGAGATTTAAAGGGGTATTTGCCATCGAATGAGGAAGAAACAGAGATATAATAGGGCGAGCCACGCCCTAAATTCGTTAATTTCCCGTTCACCCTTATCAGAGTGAGCAAGACAGGAGAAATCTTGATTCTCTTTCTCTCTCGTGCATTGCGCTATTCGTTGAAATCTTCATCTCGGGATCTGGTTTCAAATTGAAATTTTTTTCACTGACGTTTTTACGGTTTCGCGGTTCCTGCATCTCTATTCATTTGCTCCATCCGACACACAATTGCCTTCTATCTGCCTCTCTTTTTCTCTCTTCTCTTCGCTAAGCCATTCGTGTGCTTAAATAGGGATTATCCCGACCACTTTAAACCTAAGTCAATACAGCCGATGAGATTCTGTAGAAATGGCTGTTTGCGCAACGATACAATCGTACTGGCGATAAAAGGATTAGCCTTCGTTTTTGCTGCATTTTACATCGGAATCTCATTATAATGCGAAAGAAGGAGAGTGAAAAGTACTATTTATCACAAAGCTGGTTATTGCGTTGATTATATCGAAGACAGAATATTTGAATGAATATTTGTTTATAAAATAAGATATATAATTATTTTAATAATAAGAAAATGATACTGTGTTAATATAATTATTATTAATATATTCTTGATTTACGGAGTAAGCTCAAAATAGTTGAGTAACTTCGGAAGGAATATTGAATTCACGCGATACCCCTTTTTCTTGCAGAGGGAACACAAACGTTAACGTCCACTATAAAAAGCTTTTGCATTCTGCATCAATACGACGGTAGGATAGTGTCCGTGACAATGACAAAGGGACGCATTAATTTTCCAGCGGTAGATGCATTACGTCTAAAGAATTGCGTGGTCGCAATTTTATGGTTTGTTCAATGACACAGTGTGCTGTTAGGGGAGCTTTTTTATTTTTTTTTATTTTCTATAACACAAACAATATTTAGAAAACAAAGCATACATTTTATATACAAATACACTCACACATCGCGGCTTTCAATAGTGATTTTTATTCCGCTTCAATTTTTTTAGTCGATAAATTGTATTTACACTTTTATAGAAAAATATAGAACTCTCTTATTTATGTATCTATAGATATAGTATCTTGCGAAGTCGGTATTTATTCTATAAAACATAATTTTAATGACTGGCCAATTTTGCATTTTGCATAATCTGAAATAAGATGTATTCCGTATATTCCGTATTAAATAGAACTGAGTTTGTTGGAATTAATAACAATTTCAATTGCAGAGAATTATAATTACTTATATGTAATTTTACTTTTGTATATATGTATGAAATACATGATTGATATTAGAAAACTAGGCACAAAATAGTTTATTAGAAAGATAAGAATCACTTAAAAGCAGTATTTGAATTACATATTTAAAATAAGTATTTAAATACATTTTTGTATTTTATATTTCGTATTTGAATATTTTTTTGAGAATATTTTGTATTTTGCATTTAAATACTTTTTTTTAGTATTTTGTATTTTAAATTTGTAAATACATTTAAATTATAGTATGTAAAAATTTTTTTGATGAAAGTTAAAATCGCATTGTTGACTCAACCTAAAGTGCGTTCCATTTCATGCATGTTGTGCATAATGCATCATTTATCCTTGTTTACATGGTGAACAACAAGGATAAATCATGCATCATGCACATCATGCGTGAAACGGAATACATCTCTAGCGTTGTCTCAGCTAGGGAGTGAACAGTATTTGAAATACAATATGTATATAAAATACGTATTTAAATACATTTTTATTTTATTGGGAGTATTTTATATTTCGTATTTGAATATTTTTTTAAGAATATTTTGTATTTTGTATTTAAATACAATTTTTTGAGTATTTTGCTTACTCCTGCTTAAAAGTTATCTTAAAATTCTCGAGTAGACTATTTCATAGAATTCGCAGGTGAGGTATAAATACATATGTACTGCATTTAGGAGATTTACCGAGTAATCCCTAATGCTTCATTCTATTAGTTCTCGAAAATGTGCCTATTAACAAAGTTTTCATTAAATCCTGATTAAAATCTAGCTTTGTAATTTGAAAATTCTCTTAAAAATAAGATCAAATATTTGTTGCTTACTACTTGTAAATTTTATTTTTGCCTGAATAAGAGCATTGAATAACGCAATCTCAAAGTAGTCGGAATATTTTACTTTTTTATCACAGGAATATTATGCCGTCACAAAACGAAGACAGTGCAACAATATATGATATTTTATAACAAAAAGATATCCATGATCAATCGTAAATATAAAAGTATTACATAATTACATACCGCATATTACGAAAATTAAAGAGCGTTCGTAAATTACTCTAAAATAAGATGAGGTCGTAAAACACCCATACTCTTATAGGTCAACAATCTCTTTGGTGCTAACCGTGCGAAGATCACGGTGCACTTTACGCGAGAAAGGAAGAATTACGACTCAGAGTGGGCACGGTCGAGGCTTTTCAATTTGCAAGCGTGCATGCACCGTGCGCGAAGTTCGTCAGTCTGATGCACTGCTGTGTAATTGTACGAACATGATTTTAAACGTTTATTTTATTTTTTACCTGTATATTTTTGCCTGTTTGTAGTAAAAGAAGAGAGTTAATTTTGAAAGTGTTACATTATATTTTTCTTTGCATAAATTTATCGTTTATAATTTTATTTAATTAAAATTTAACATTTAAAATATTAAACCAAAACGTTTTCATCGAAAAATAATTTTTTTTTCTTTTGGCTTCTCTTTGTTTTTCTCTTTCACTTTCTCTCTCTTGTTCTATCGAGTGTAATATAAACGTTTCAAGCTCAAGAGGATTACGACATTGAACAAACAATGTCATGAAAGACTTAATCCATTAAAAGGTTATCTTGAATAAATTCGTCATCTATATTCGGGGTAACTTTTTATTCAATCAGAGTTTATCTTATCCTAAATTTTGGTCAGAAAAGTATTATTCTGATAGAGCGATAAAATTATGGCTTCCAGCTTTGTGAATCTAACTACTGTGTAATCTTCGACGGAATATTAAAAGAAAGATGGAGCCGAATTCGACAAGCAAGTTTCGTTCGCCTGTCAGCAAAATTGCTTATTCGTCACGATAGCTATCCCTACATGTATGCTCGAGTTTATGAACACTTATGGATTCCATTCTGTATCCAAACGAGTTCGTAACAGGATGAGATTCATGGGTCTCTCTTATTAGAATCACCTCGGCGATTTCGTTCTCGATTATTTGTAGCTCAACTACAAACTGTTGACCACGCAATGGCCAACACATACGTTTACATCCATTTGCCTTTGTCGAGGTGTTTGTTTTGACCGTTAATCTGCTTTGCGTTTCGAAACAAAGTGATCCTACAAATTGCAGAAACTCCGAGTATATCACTGGCATCCTCGGCAAAAACCGAATAACCGCATACTTGCTGTGAAACGAGCATAACGTGGTTTTGCGAGATGTATACCTACATTTCACCATTAGCGAATTCATGAAGCATCGTTACGAAACTTTAAAATTGCTTTTCCATCTTTATTCGGACCTTACATTACTGACATGCTTTTAGCACTTCTAGATGTTCTATAAAGAAAAAGTTATAATATCGAATAGTGTAGGGGAGAGTGGTCTAAATCGGATCTATTTGCAGTTTTTGCTCTCTATAAGGTATAAATAAAGTTCGATCGTAAAATCGAAGGTGCTGTTGGAAAGATCATTTAATTCCCTTCATTTTTGCTTCAGATTATTTTGATGTCTTCAGATTATCTCTCACTTGTGTTAAACTATAATGGAAAATGTAAAAATGTTTTTTCCGGTCCGATTTAGAACTATTGGTTCCAAATCGGACCATCCCCTGATTCAAATCGAAAACTCTTATTTTTATGGATTTTTAGATAGAATTTTAAAATATTTTAATGTATTTTTCTTAGTATTGAGTAAAAACGAGCAATTTGACAGTCAAAGATAAACATTTTTTTCGGAAAAAGAAAATATTGACTATTTATATTATTAGAATTGAAATCAATAAAACTCAACTAATCTGAGTCTGATGACTCATGATATTTTACTGATTTAATTGCTTGGACCAGATCTA
>NW_017257481.1:766920-798040 GCF_001594055.1 Mycetomoellerius zeteki
ACAACCAGGCCTATAAGTTATTCACTGTACTGTCCGATTTGGACACGGGTCCTTTCGAACTTTGGAACAAATTTTACAATAAACTGCGTTAAAAGTGATCACAAAATGCTTGATATTTTTTAATTCTACACTCTTTAATTATCTTAAATCAATTACTTTTCAAATTTTTAACACCTTTTAAATAATGATTTATAAGGATCTTCTTTTTTAAAAAAATTTTCGCACGATGGCTGAAAATACATATTTGCCTCTATTTTATGAATGTTATGACAGAGAACTGTCAAACTGCTATCACATGTCCGGTGTCTTATAAAGACTTTACGTTATAAATAGTACGCAAATCTGCTTAATATTGCGTATTCATTTAAATTAAAAAGGTCCTATTTAGAACACGGTCCGATTTAGATCACTCTCCCCTATATGTATAATTAGAATAAGGTTGCTGAAATCGCATTACTTTTATAAAGGCTTATAACTCAGAAATTATGAAGAATATTCTTAAGTTTTTTAAAGCATAATAAGCTACAATCCTTTCCCTTTTTATGTAATTTTTTAATATTTGCATTATAACGTTTTAAATGAAATTTTTTAATAAGCCTGTAAATAATGCGATTTTGAAAATGCATTGCCTAAATTCCACACTTCCATTAAAATCACTTGTAAGCTCTTATTGAAATTTCTAGTTTAAAACATTATAATAATGCAAAAAAATTTTTAAATTACATAAAAAAGGAAAAAGATTGTATTGTAGTATGTTGTTAAAAACTTAAGAATATTCTTCATAATTTCTGAAATACATAGTAATTTCAGAAGATAATTTGAGAAGTTCATATGTAAAACATAATAAACATTTTTTACAGGTTTATAATATATACTTTTACGTAATAATAAATAAGATAAAAATATAAGAAATGTAAGAGAATGTAAAACAATGTGCAATTTAGAAGGCTGCAATTTAAGAAACTAGAGCATTTTATAAAACTTTATTTAATTAAAATACAAATAAGAATGTAAAGCAACTTTAATCCTATTAATGTAATTCTGATATATTGTAATCACAATAAATTATATAATCATATAATTATTATTAAAACATAGGCTTTAACTTACATTTTCTGCAATTCTGCTATTAAATATGTTGAAAAATAGGAACATTTTCTTATTTAAGTAAGTAAATAAGAAATACTTCTACTGCGCGACGCTCCATGTCACGAGTGTGATACAGCAGCGTTGCAGCCATGTAGTTCTAAAACAATCCATAAGAAAATGTGTAAATATAATAATTGAATTTTTAGGCGAGATAGTGCGATTTAGGAGCCGATGCGATTTTGGCAACTTTACCTTGTAAACATTTCGATCTTAAATAATTAATCAATAATTAATTGATTGGGGTGACATTTTTCGCAAACTTTTTACGAAGTTTTAAAGATGCTTATTAGCATTCGTTTTGTTAAATTACTTGTCAATTTAATTTGATATTACATATTTGATTACGTATTCCAGTTTCAGTTTCGGATTGTGTTTCAAGATAACAAGATAACAATCAGCGTTTGCTTGAACTGGAAATTATAAGATTCATGCAAAAATGTTATTAGTTAGGCATCAAAACCTACTGTAACCGAATATGGTTACCGTATCTCATTTGTTCGTGTTAAAAATTTCTTGGTCAATTTTTGCTTACACTGTCGAAAAATTTGTATCGAATATAACACATTTCATATGTCCCAAATAGTCCATTCAATTTTTTGTATTCATTTAACTCAACATAAGATGAATATGTTGGAAAACAACACAGACATTGTGTAAAGAAAATGATCACAAAAAAGACAATGCTAACACAATTTGTAAACAAATCGTGGAAGTATATTTTTTTAATAAAATTATCATTTATAATATGTAAAATTAATATGCATTTTATTCATTCATCTTGAAATTAAATTTTAAAACACATTATTTTTATGTTCACTTACTCATAAATTGTGTTATTTTGACACTAAAAAATGTTGAATATCAATTTAACACAAAATCTTTAAATAACATAATCACATGTTAAATTAACACTTTCCAACCGTTTCCAACACAAATCCACAATATTTTCTACCGTGTACTATTGTCAATCGATAATTATTCTGTAGAAAATGTATCGACTCTAAAAATCAGTATTGATTGAGATAAAAAAATTATTGTTAGAACGCCTTCAAATCTTGATACTTCTTAGTAGAATGATTTTAGTGTTTGTGCAGGCGGAAAGTATTGTAATTTACTGGCCGAGGAATCGTCGTGATAAGGTGTACGGTTCATCTTACGAAGTACACTAATTAAGTAAGAGACACTGGAAGGATCATACCTCCCGAGACCGCGGTAATAATGCCGTTAGGATATGATCTCGCTTCCAAGAATCCTCTTAAAAAGTTAACCGTGCTCTTCCATACAAGCGAAAAATGTTATCTTAATGAAGAAATTTTAGATAACTGCGGATCATCCAATAAACTCACGAAAAATTTGGAAATATTAAAAAGATATCGTTAAATCGTTTCGCGACATATTGACACAATTGTAAAAGTTCGCGCTTTAACGTAATCCCGTAACATTTGTGATAATTATCACAATACCTGCTCAATATATAGCCCGCACGTTAAATACAAACGTTTATACCGTCATTGTATATTTCTACAATAATAACTTGAATTATCTTTAATGGGTGGTAAATATAACTCTCTGTGAGTTTTATCACAGTGATGAACGCAGTATCATATTAAATCGTTAGTTACGCGATACACGTGCAATTAGTTAATCATTCATTACGTGAAATAACGATTACAGCTTGGCGAATCAACGCCCTTTCCACTTCAACGCTTTAAAGATCGTTTTACAATATTATCGAGTGCTATTTAATTTTTTATTCTTGATTCGAGATAACACATTATAGGCAGTAATGACATTTATAGGCAATTTATATAGTTTCGGAATGACATAGGTTTGATGGAAATATAGGAAAAGGACATACATTCTCGAAGAGAATAAAAATGGATAATGATCTTTGTTACATAATACATAGAACTTATTTTCCATTCTGTCTGCTTTGTAGAAATGTCTGCATGAATTTTGTTTTTGTGCTTTTTATTTTTACGGAAGCCGCATAAATTGGGCGACATCAAAAATGTGCATTTGCTCGTAAAGAAACACGTAGACGATTTATAAAACAGGATACCATCGTATACGATCGACTTTCAGTCACATTTTCGCTCTATAAAAGCACTATCAAGAACGTAGAGAATAATAAAGGTGAATCGTATCGGGCAAAGTACAGATATGATTTTAAACCAGGTTTCAAGACGAAGATTTGACTCATCTTCAATCTTCAATACGCAGTAATAATCCGAAGATAATCCAAAGATATTTTCACTTTTTTTTATATAAACGTTTATCCCTTTATTAAAGAGTGTGACGAATTGAGAAAATGCAAAAAATTCGATTTTTAATTTTATTGAAAAATCGAATTTTTTGAGAAAATGTAAAAAATTTAATAAAATTTTATTAAAATTTTATTAAAACAACGTTAAAATATTCGAAAAGATGTTTTTCATAGATGGATATGTTAAATATACATGTAAATGTATTTTCGTTTAAATGTATAATAAAACACGTATATTCGGAAAAATGTTTATTTTATGAACGGATATGCTAATTAAACGTGTAAACATTTACCTTCAAGTAAACGTTTTTTTGAAAGCGAATATAAATGGATAAACGTTTTACGTTTACACGTATCTTCGAAAAACGGAATAAAATTAGAGCCCTAATACAAAGTAATAGTAAATCACACGAGAATTGCAGAATGTCATCGCAAATTAAAATTAAAGATATTTACTGTGATATATTAATTGCTGCAATATTAAGGTTATAATGCTGAAGATAACTCAAACAGGAGTCGAAATCATATGTTATTAATTAAATGTACATCTCGAAATTTTTAACAACTAGAAGTTGACTCTTATAGCCTTTTGTATGAATTTTTTTATTATTTGTTGTAACTGTAAGTATAAGTCTTAAAAACAAAAAAATTATCTGGAAAATTTCAAATAAATTTTCAAATAAATTTATCTAGGTTATTTAGATGAATTTATTTAAATCATCTTTATCTTATCTAAGATAAATTTCCAAATTTTCATCTTATCTTTATCTAGCTAATTTTAAAATCATCTATGCACAACACTAATAATAGAAATACATACATACCTATAAGAGGAGGAATAAACCAACAAGAATAAATGAAATAATAGAAAGGACTCTATTTTCAGAAATGAATCTTGGCGTTTAATCATATTCATATGCAAATACATTTGTTAGTTCTATATAAACGGTATGTTGATTCAGTTTGTCGGATTTCAAACACAATTATGAATTAGAAATAACATCATAAATTTATTGTCAATTTTAATAATGATACTAATAAAATGCTTTGTGTTTGACTTATAAAATAAGATTTTTTCTATTATTACAAATTAAACGAAACATAAAATTTTACGTTATACCAATGTTAATATCGTAATAATGTTAAAATATTAAGATGAGACTGGAAATGATGAGACAGAAACTCGTCAGTTTTTTTAAATAACATATTTAAATTCCGTGCCAATTAATCTGTTCTTGCTGACATATCTATAATATTTCGAATAAAATGTCATTTTCCGATTGTATACTTTTTAATCCGTAAGTATCGTTGCAAAAACGAATACAACTGACATGTTTCAACCAAGATCGAATCGATATTTCAACATATATATATTTTTATATAACCGTTTATTACGTAAAACATTACACTACATGTATTTCTCGCTCAAGCGTTAATTATGCTTATCTGTAGTATTGCATCTGTATTTTTTATTACAGTAAGATAATTAAATTATGATTTGTCATTTGAGATATATTACTTTGAAGAATTTTATTTCCTTTCAATCGAGCTTTCGAAAAATATAATTGTTGAATATAATTTTTTCTTTATATAACTTTTAAATATTTAATTCTATTAGTTAAATGATGCATTAAAATATTTATATAAGTATTAATTTAATTTTGTGTGTGTGTCAAATGTTAATATTTGAAGTAATACAACATGATATAATTATTTTTCCGTAGATATTCGGCAAATCCTTTACAAACTAGACTTATTTTTTTCATTCTAACATTTCTATGTCATTTTTTTCTTTGCCGAGAAAAATAGCACAACTTTTATGAATTTTTATGACATACATAATTCAAATATACTTATACAAGATACAATATATATACATATATAAGAGATGCGTGAACAATTTGTATGTGCATAAAACATTGATCGAAAATAGATTTAATTTCCGTTGTTCTTCTATTTTGCGACTTCGCAACAAAAGTACAAAGCAAATTAGCTTTGACGTTTAAAAAAATATATGCATAAGGGAAAATGCTGAGAGTTGTTAAATATTTCACATTACATATTTTATGTTTTTCTGTTTGTTTGGCTTGTTATTTAATTTACCAGTCAATATTCAATTCATGCTGTCTAGATATTTAAAATATTGAATGCAAATTTTATTATAAATTAAATTAAAACTCTAAATTAAGGTGACGTCGTATTTTTTTAAAATTCTTTGCAAAAGCTGCACTTGTACGTATTCAAAGCAGAAGGGTCACCGAAATTTCTCTCGCGAATTAAATTAGCACGAAATTAGAAAGCACTTTGCAAAGAACGCCAAGCAGTTCGTTAACAAAAGATGATATGTCGTATGAATTGCATTTTCGCTTCAGAGAATCCAATCGAACGGAACGAATAGAACTTAATTTTGCAGTACAATAGCACTCACGTCAGATGTGTACAAAGTGCGCGACAATGAAATAGTCATAAGACTGTACTTCGACAGAAAGTAATTCCATTTATCCATGGTCTCCTCGCCCCTGGGCGCAAATCTCGCCGACCGCGATCGTCTCGCCATGTCACAATAAATTTAATTTCACTGAACTTTGAAATGTAATTTTCGTGACTAAGCTTATTTATTTATCTTCGCAAGTCCATACCATTCCGGTGATCTGTTCCAGAACTTATTTGCACGCCGCATTAAGCTCAATGAACTCATTGACGATTCCCTTATCGAATTTCGAACTACACGCTTTAACGGCTCTATAATTTTTAGATTAATAATACATACAGAGAGACTGAGAATTTAAAATGATCATCTTTGTTTTAAAAAAATTGGATAATTCGTAAAAAAAACTTGACATTTCTCTCTCTTTTTAAAATTCATGATTGAATTAAAAGTGCAAGGTGTATTTGTATTATTTATTTGAAATTATCTGCACCAATCTTCGCACCTCGATTCAATCTTACATGACGTAAATCTCCCTATTTCCACGGTTCAACTCTAGGGAATGGGAAACACCCTCAACAAGAAACGGGCCAAAGCCAATTCCGTCCGATTTCACGGCTGTTCCGTCACATCCGCTTAGTCTCACCTACAAAGCGGTCCTATTTGGCTGAAACATCTTCCTTCCCTTTACCGTGCTTTAAATCGAGTTGCAGGAAACTAAGCGGCGTTTATGAGAAATTCACAACGTACGACGAATTCAAATACTCTCTATACAGATTTTTTAGTCGCCACAAAGACTCTTGCTGCTCGTATTAACTTTTCTGCCTTGGACCTTGCTAACATAATTACTGAAGCTTAACTCGAATTTTACACATAAATACTTATTCATGATATGAAAATGAGGGCATTTTATACGAGAGTTGCCAAAGAGGCGTTATTTAATTTTTTCAATAATGCGTTAGAGAGAGAGAGAGAGAGAGAGAGTACAGTTTTATTATGCATATTTATTTATATATATTATATATAACAAAATAGAATTATTTCTATATGTACTTGGATTCTCAAATAAAAAAGAAAAGGTAATTTATCTAATTGTAACTCTGAACGTGTACGAAATTTTCCGATTTTATCGCTTTTCACACTTTGTTTGTTAATTTTTAGAAAAATCTGTTCAATCAATTTGCAAAATAAAATCATTGGTTAATCATTAATATATTGCAGCCGTTCTTTAAAGCAAATACATTATATGAATTAATATTTTAATTCTATATTGCATACTGTTAACACACAGCGACTATTTCATGATTTTCGCAAAGGAAGAGAAATGCGCTACACGATTTTGCAATTTGGTCTCGAAATTTTATTCCCAGATCATTGAGGAAACCTGAGGCGCGCGTAAAACATCGACGTGTAATACGGGCCGACGGATAATTTGAAACCCGATAATCGATGCTTCTACCAGACCTGCACAAGATATTGCCAGCACATATACGCCAAGAAAATATTTATACGGAAGTGAACGTCAAGCGCGGCGCGCGCGTGCGCTATTATAATCGCATCGCATTTTCACGTTCGCATGGTCGACATTCCGAATACGCGGCTTCACCATCCGAACAATTTACTCCCTTCGTCCTATTCTTAACTGCGATGACGCACATCTTCTCGGTCGCGCGCGGATCCGTATTTTATTGTCAACCCTTCACTGATATCATGAGACCCGCGAGTGAAAATGCAATCGCGCGATGCACGTCACTCAGCCGAATTGTTCGCTTATAACACGCAGCGGAATATGCAGTCCTCTCTTATCTGTCATTGCGATTCCTCTTTTGTAGAGCCGTATACGCCCATGAAAACATATCTGTACGTCAAAGCAATTATATCCATTCCAGAATCTGTGTCTCTGCCGCTCGTTTTATTTATGTATATTATACTCGGAGAAGGAAATAGTTAAGTTAAATTACATAACTTAGTCACATAGACGATGTAATTCGAGAGATGAAGCCAAGATAACTTTAGTGAGCTCCGAATTTGATGCAATATGGATACATAAGAATGATCTTCGTTTAAATTGTGTGGACGTCTTATTATCTGAACCATAACTGCAATAGAGGAAATGTTTTTCCTCATAGCATCAAAAATTAAATTGTTTGAAATTATTCAACTTTTAATTATTATAATGATTATATCCAATATCAATATCATTTTAATAGAAATCTTTCGATTGAACGTAATTCATTAATTCTCATAATATATTTATTATCTGATGAGTAAATATGTTTGGAATTCAATTTTGTATGTATTTTGTAGATATTATATTTAAATATAAATAAATTTTTTATATTAGGTTTTATTACTGATTATAGAGAAGCATTAAACGGTGATCAATAATAAATATAACACATATGTTTCTGATGCATCGGCCTTTGTAATTTAGTATTACTAATTATACGCGATGCCAATGCGTAACAAAATATGTAATTATCATATAATTATTAGGCATAACGATTATGATCGATTTTACGTACATGATTGTTGAATGCAACTATCAAATTTCATTTTGCGATGATTGTGCAAGTGCGCAAATAGCTGCATTCCTAAAATTAATATTAAAATAAATATCTTTTAAATTGTAAATAGTGAAATATATATATAGATATTTTTAAAGAAATAATAACTACGTACAAAAAATAAAACAATTTTGCTAATCTAAAAATTTGATCAGATTTGAAAGTAATTTTATTGGATTATCAAAATAATTGTGTAGAAACTTAAACATTGATGACAATACTGCAAAAAATTTTAACATTTAATCATTTTAAGTGTTCTATATAATTATTTTGATCCAAATTATTTTAAGATTTACTAGCTCAATTTTTAGATACTTTAGCAAAAGCGATTTTTTCGTGTATTTATCATTATGATAAGGATTAGTTACGAAGAATTTATGTCAGGGATTTAACATTCCGTGTATCATTTTTAATTTTTTTATAATCGATCATTAAACGTGTTGAGTTAAACTCATTTCAATATTTCGATAGAGTGCAATTTGTGATCGAATCGCAGAACCAATAAATTCCGTTTGACATCGTAGTGAAGCGCGCTCATCCTTGTGTCACAAGGAATTCTTGAATACTTCCACGCTATATTAAATTTCGATTCCCTTTTGTTCATATATATAATATTTGCTGCATTATATACCTAATTCAAAATTTCAAATCCGCTTTATAAAGGCATAAGAATTGAAAATTGTGATATCACATTTTAAGTTCTATTATATATATACATAATTGTATGATTTTGTACATGGTCGAAGTAATAAATTGACTTGATTACTTATCAAATTCATCGTGAACATGCGGTTCTGCTATAAACATCGAATAGTTCGTTATTGAAGTTGCATCGTAGGACATTTGTAATTTTCTGTCTTTACAATTCCGTTGTAGCTTTGCTGCGCTTTTTCCGAAATGCTACCTGTAAATATTTGATTGGGACAAATGTTGAAAACAGTGCACATTTTACGGAATATTTTTTTAGGTAACCTTTTTCTTCTCTATGTACTCAGATTTTGCTCGTGCAATTTTGCTGAGGCTGAAATTAAAATGAATTGCGATGGCAAATTGTTACAACAAAGAGTTTGCTCGTATAATACTTTTTAATAATTCACATTTTAATATGAAAATTATAGCGAATAGAAAGAGAGTGAATTGGAAAATAATTAATTTTATATCGAGATTTCACGTATGATTAGTAAGCTGCATAATATATTATGGATTACTTGCTTTCCTGCCGAAATTCCGTCCACTTTAATGGTATTAAAATAACGTTATGACTATCTCATGAGGAATATCTGTTATGTAATACAATAAAAAACACATAGCTAAGACGCCGTTTTACTATTTTTTATATAGTTGTTTTAGTCTCATGACCTTCTTCTTCAAGATTTTTGTTGCAACATCGCGAAGGAAGACCTCCAAGAAAACTTGGCCAGCACGGCTTAACTGCAAGTCCATTAACGTACTTTATATATTTCTTCAATCTTTCAATCTTCTAACTTTTTACCTTGGGCGTTATTCTATATAACATACAGCAAAAGACGTTATTTATAGATTGTATTATTATATTATAATTATTTTTGTGTTTATAATATGTAACCTTTCGTTTTGCCGTAAAAAATTCTATTTAATTTCCTTTTTATATATTTTCTTGCAAATAATACATATTACGAGAAAAATAATTATAAATATAAAAACAATAATAATTAATAAAGCACATTATAATATAAAATACTAATTAGTTAATTTTACATATTTTATAAAAAGCTGTGCTTTAGATGTATATAAAAATGTTTCAAAAATTTTTTTATTATACGAGTGTGATATAAGTTTACAAATCCAATTCGTAAGAAAACTTTTGTGATGCAAAGGTAACTACATTTACTAATAATAAATACGACCGCGCCAACAGATTTGACGCAAGAAGTTTTCTTACTTTTGCGGTGGAACCTCCATTTTATCACTTGTATTACAAAGTTTCATCACTTTCCGCAATGGTGATGGAAGTTCGGTGCATCGAGAAAGGGAAGCGAACGATAATTTTGCGGAGCGACAGGTCTCTACGGGGCGTCACCGCTTTCTTGCAGCACTCATCTTCCAATTTTGTTCGGAAAACCCAGCTCGAAGAGAAATGTGAATTTCTGTCGAAACCAAACCATGCTTCCGTTCTTCATACATCCATCTTTCATGTTCAAAATAGATGTGTTGGATTGGAACAAAAGTTTCATAGCGTTACGAATTTCAAAATTTAAACAGCTGTATAACTTTGTTAAAAATGAACCAAATTCAAATTTAAATAAAAGATTTTAAAGCTTAAAGTCTCTAATATATTCGAAAAGTCACCAAAGTTGCCAAAGTTGTTTAAAAAATATGTAAATATAATACAAATGAAGTAACGCTATGAACTTTTGTTTCAACCCAATATTTTCTATGATATTTCTAAAAGATAGATTTTGTTAATCATTAATAATTAATTTTAAATTTTAATAATCATGTTAGTAATTGTATTATATTTAGAATGTAGAATCGCTAATCTTAAAATACCATGAAAATTGAGAAATACACGGAAGAAACGATTTTACTGAAATATTTAAAGATTTAGCTCGATACCAATCTGAAAATAATTTTGTTGGACCATCAAAAATAATTACAGGATACTCAAGCTGATTGTTAGAATGTTAAAATTTTTCACAACATTATTTATTATGCTTCAGTCTCCTACATAATTATTTATTTTCATTTCCAACAAAATTATTTTTCTCTAGAAATTTTTAATTACTTTAATCGTTCTTTCCATGTAAAAAATATTTTAAAAACATTTTAAAAAGTCGCGCGAGGGATTGTAGAGAAACACAACTTTCCAGCAAATACAATTCTTTGTTTATTAATAACAACAGATTTTATAAGTATCTGAAAGTGCCGAGCATGTTATATATTTATGCGTAAAAGAAAAGTTGAAATACTCCTGATCTCGCATTTGCTTGGAAACTATGGAAATCTTGTTCCAAGTCTCAGCCACAATCCTTGTGACTTTGTATTCCTTGGCGAAGTAAAATTTTCCTTCAAGAATAGAGGTGCGTTGCAAGGCAACATCTGAATTTCATAAATTCGCGTCAAAAGTTTTCTAATTTCTGTCTCGTCATCGCGTATAGAAGTTCATCGTGTATCACGATCCGGCACTCTCGAGCGCGATTCTGTCGAGCTATTTTACTACGACGATACGTATTATCACATTATGCAGCGATAATAATGAATTAATTAAGATTATTGCGTTGCATTTATTAATTACGAAATTTGCTTTTGTTCGCAAGAACGTATTTCTGTTCGGATAAACTCGCGCTGTGGACTTGCATGCGATCTCGCGAGTGTACGATACAATTTCTACAACGCGCCATTGGTGTAACGGTAAAACGACTGTGTTTCGTGTGCCGCGTGACTCAAGATTTTACGCTCGCGAATAGACAGAAGAAATTATTGCACGTGTAGCGCATGTCGCTAATGGCTGGCGCGATTGAAACTTCCGTGAAAATTGCACAGCTTGCAGATGTTCCTTTACGAGAAAGAAAAGTAATAACATAACGTTGCGGTTTAATTTACAAAAAAACAATAAAAAGATATTTCACCGCAGTTGTGCGTCATCTACAGCGTTGGTATTTCGTTCTTCACTTTGATGGAGCAAAAAACTGAGAAGCAGTTCTTATTTATTTGTGGAATACGTTAGATACGTAATTTTACAATTTTTTTATTTTTTATAAAATAATACAAAATGTACTTCATAAAAATTTGCGTTGTTTGCAAAAATCTTGGTCTCGAGACATCTAAACTAAATTTCTAAATAAAAAGTAGTACAGGTCTCTCGAAATAAAATTCACAAATAAAACAGGCAAATAAGAGTGCAGCACGGTACTTGATGCGTACAAACATAAAAGCAATATATTTTAATTAAATATTACAAACTTTCTGCTATATTTGGAGCCATCTTCAGGGAAAAAAAGAAAATATTCAAAGGATGATCCCACGCTCTCTGGTTGATTCAACCAGTACCAGACAGCATAGGATCATCCTTTGAAGTTTTTCTTTTTTCGCTGGAAGATGGTTCCAAATGCAGTAGAAAGTTTATAATGCTTAATTAAAGTATTATTATTTTTATAAAAGTTATGCGTACCAAATATTGCACCGTACTTTTATTTACTTATTTTATTTAAATTTATTTACTTATTTTATTTGAATTCCTAAGTGTCTAAATCTTTTATGAGAGACATTAACGATAAATTTTTTAATATATTTTAGATATTTTTATACATCTTTCACAAACACAAGTATGAGAGATACACAAAATATGAGAAAAAATATCGATTGCTCCGATCCATCTGCGTCGATAAACCATTTACGATAAAACTGCCACTCTGTCAATCCAATTGCCCGCATGTTTTCGTTTGAATGTACTTCGGTTTGCTACATTTTCGTCGTTTTAGTTCCATTCGTTTAGTATTGACGTTTTTAGCCTCTCGTTAGTGTCTGTTAGTTTTCCATTACGCATATCCATCGCGTTTATCGGATTTCAAAGACTCTCGTCAAGGTCTCACCAGTATGACGCGTGATTGTACAAAATGGTTTAAAATTCAAACAGCATGAAACTTATCGCTTAACAAATTACCGATGAAAAAACGCATATGCCTATATTAATTTACTGATACATTTTTGCTCAATATAATTACAATACAATTAGGTTTATATATAGTACATTGAAGAAGAATATATTTTGCTGAAGTGTCTAAAAATTTAGCTAGGTACAGATCTGAAAATAGTTTCGTTGGAGATTAAAAAATTAGATAGAAAACTTAAGCATGATGAGCAACGCTGCAAAAAGTTTTGATATTTTAGTAACCAGTTTGAGCGTCCTACATAATTAATTTGATAATCCAACAAAATTATTTTTACATTTGCATCTAAATATTTGATATTTCAACAAAACCATTCTTTCCACGTAGGAATAATACTTTAATTTTTTTAAATATAAGCGCGATTTGCATTGAACATCGACGGAAGATAGGGATTGATCTCTTGAGTCTATAGTTAAATTTTTAGATATTTCAACAAAACTGCCCTTTCCATATAAAAATAATACTTTAATTTTCTTAAATATATATAAACAGCGCGATTCGCATTGAACAACGGAAGATTGGGGTAGGGTTTCTCGAACGGATTCGATAAGGAACACTATCCGCATCTCGCAAACGTTTTGTTGACATTTGAAATTCCATTATTAGAGAAGCAAGCCTCTCCCATCTACCCGACTCGATTGAAAATGGAACTGGGTCCGTGAGCACCCTCCAAGCGACACTCGCGAACCACCACCGTTATATCAACCCCGTCGATGTGAGAGCTAAAGCAAACATGAATAAAGATAAGTGCCGGTGATTGGCCAACTGTGAAGCATAGTCACAGTACTGGACGAAACGTGCGATATTGGCATAATCTTCGATAAACCTTTGTAGAATCGGAGTTCCGATATTCGATTCGCTATTGGTGATTGCGGTTTACGCGATGTACGCGATGTTAATCGAATCAAAATCAAACTTTATATTAAAATTGTATCATTTAATTTTAATTTTAAATTAAAGTCACCCTTTGAAATTACGAAATTAATATTAAACTAATATATAAAAGAATAAAGCTCCTAAGAAATAAATTATAAATTAAAAAATAAGCCCATGCGAGCCGATACTATGGTAGTTATAAAAAATATATTAATAAAAAAAATACAATTTAAACAGTTCGATTTTGATATGAATCTTCTTCAGTATAATTAACAAAAGAACTTTATTTCGCTTTATAATAAAACTAGTAGAATTATCAACTGAATAAATTGAATAAATACGGAACGTCAAACCAGAAAACATCGTAAGTTTAATATAGATATTAAAACATTACGACTTCTCGGAGATATAAGATAAAGTAAAGAGAAGTCTCGTACACTCGAACGAGATGAAATGATAACTGTGCGAAAGTAAAATAGCAATTTTTTTTAGGAGAATAATAAAAATTATCGATTAACAAATTATAGACTTAGACTTGAGCAACGAAGATGTCATAATGATATAAAGCGTGTAAATCCATCAGTCATAACTAACGAGCGGCGTTGTAATAACACAGCCGACATGATGTACGGGGCAAAAGTACCGTGGTAGAAAGGGTTTAATGTATCGCGCGAATTTAAAGGACGTCTTTTATTGTGCCGTGCTTGGCGAACGAACAATAAAAAAAGGACCACGTGTAAAATTTAAAGAATAGGGGATCTTCCATTCGGAGCTCCCGTGTCTTTTTAATTTAACTTTTTATTATCCTCCGCAGAGAGCACCTGGCATTGTTCGTATTTTATCGTTCACGGCAAGCTCGTGAAAAGTTGACGAGACAGGCAACGCGATTATTTAGCCACTTCCTTCTAAGCCGCGTGCAGGACACCAATTTCAACGAAGCGCTCGGTCTATGTGGGCGCGCGCGTGTGAAAAATTAATCCGAGTAACAAAGAAAAAGAACAATTGCATACCGCCGTGGGGAAAAAGACTTGCCTGGAACCCGTGCACGAAGTAGTTAAAGGTCGAGGCGACTTAATTTAAATTACATGTCCCGGATTTAATTATAACGCAGTGTTACAGGTAGAGATGCTCATCCGTCTTTCTTCTGTCCTATTATATCCTACGTATTATTTACCTAAAGTTAAATTGATGTAGAAAAAAAGAGGCAAAAAATAATGATTAATTAGCATTATATGGTTTACGTAATAAATCGCGCGAATTCGTGTCATTTTTCAATGTTTCGTGGACCAGAATCAGCTGTCATACGTTACAAGAACTGACTATCCGTTCGCTGAAAGATTGCCCAGTCTTTTGGAAATTGCTTTCGATTTTCGATTCACAATGATTAATGCGATTATTTATTCAGTTCTCTTGCACAGCTCACGCAATTTTCAAAATAAACGGAATTGGAACGAAAAGCTGACAATGAGAGCTTCGCGAAAGCTTCTTTACTTTGTAATGTCAAAACGACATTCACATTTGATATTTTCCCTCACACAACAATAAATCCAACAGCGATTTATAGCGAGATGCTAGATATATACATGCTAGAAAATCCATCGGTTTTTTTTTATTTTTAATAGATTTTTTTAATATCGGCAACATAAGATAAATTACTTTACAAGCTTAAAAGCTTGTGTTTCAGTTCAATTCTTTTGTTTAGTTGATTTTTCTCACAGTTTTCTTCCAGTCTTTAGAAAATCCCACGCTGTGTACTTAATGTAATTACATTAAACACTGAACATAAATTCAATCGTTTCGTGTACATTCTTTTGCTCCTTTTATATCAGCGCGGGCGGTTGATACCAATAGCGATTTCACGGTCGAAAAGCGGCGCAAAATCTCATCGGATTTTCTCAGAGTGACAATGCCAACGCATTAAATTGTCCGAGGGATTTCCGGATTTATATGCGCGTGACTGTTATCACGACGTTATTCGCGACGGCGCGAGTGCTCGGGAAACGGGCGATTAATCGTGTCCGTGACAATTTATGCAAATTCATCGCGACGCCCGTTTTCTTGTAACCGGACTTTGTCGAGAGATCTTGACAATTCCGCGCAAGAACGAGCCTGACGACTTGTGACATTGTCGAGAGCCTGTTCTCCACATCTTAACGAAGAGCTTTAAAACTATATTCCTAACCGATCATCATTTGACAAATAATTACGGTCTTACAAATCTGTAATTGTCAGTCATCTGCACTTATTTCTAAAAATAATTTTTTCCTCTACTTCTCTTTTTGTATTATAAAAAATTTATAATGTTTATAATATAATCCTGACATATATATAACAATCTTTCAAACTTTAAAAAGCATATTGCTTATTTGATCAATCAGTGATTTGCGAATGATAGATTTAATCGTTTACTATGCGAATACTATATAGTTTATTACATATATCGTCTTGTATTGTTATTATACATTTTCTAGTATTGATCTCCTCTTCGATACATGTTCACATAATTAATCATTCAGATTCATTTATAATGTTAACGTCAGACAGTACATGAACGTAACAGTTTGCCTTCGACCTTTTAACTTTTCATCGATTAGTGAATTGCTGTCATCCTCGTTCAAATCTAAAGTGTAGAAAAAATTTTCTGTACCACGTGGCTAATTCAATTATGAGAAATGTCTAACTCGATTAAAAGGAAAATAATGAATTTTTCCGTTTTTAAAATTAAATGTAATTTCTACAGGAAAACGGGGGATAGGAAGAGATAAATATCGTTTTTAGTGCCAAATTGATTAACAAAGGAAACAGTCGATGAAAACTTGATAAAAAACTAAAATAAAAATTTGTATCTTTATTTATTGTACATGGAACAATAGTTTGTATGACGTAATATTTTATAAGTAAAGTTCTTCAAATCTTGACGTTACATGAAAAGATAGAGCGTATACATTCAATATCTTGATATACTTTTGCGTATATTGTGGTTAATTTCTACGAATGAGTTTTATAATTTTTCACGTGTCATCTCGCATTTTGAAATTACTTTGTCGTAATAGAAATACATCACTTTATTGGTTGATATTAATGTTATCACTATGTGACCTCAGCGTTAATGGATACTTTGATGTAAAATTTACATTATATGTCGGTATGTGTTTTTACCACATACGTGTTTCATATCGAAAAAAATGTTATGACCTCGCAATATGAATGATATACTTTTTATTATCTCTATTTAAACATCTGAATTCACGTATGCGAACGTTATCAACTTTTTACTTCAAATATGCATTTTTACTTCATAAATGCATTTCTGACGAAGGAAAAAGTCGCTCGCAGCGATTTGTCATTAAAAGGCTCTTTCATTCTCGCGAACTAAATTTCGAGATACCATACTGAGAGAAATTATTTGTAACTGTAATTACACGTACTGTTATAATTATAATTATTATTGTTATAATATTAATAATAATAATAATTATATGTATAGTTCTATTAACAAATACATATAGTTGACAACAAAAAATTACTATAATTATAGTATTGCTATAAAAATAGTTGCAGTTACTGTAAATTAATTATAATTTACATAGTCATTTTTTAGGCCAACATATAAATATAGGTATATACTGAAAAAAGGATCTGATAATAGTTATCGAATGTTGAGTGAAATAATTCCAATTAAATATTCGATTAATATATAACCAAAAATAATTTTACTTTTTTAAATATTTAGCAAGTACACCTATTACTAAACGATTAATTTTTATTCTGGTAATTACCTCTTCTCCTCTTTTTTTTCTTTCTTATTTACAACATCATGCTAACACAGCTGGTGGCAGTGACCGATTCATATCCGCGAATTGTCAGGTGAGCTAAATCGCTCTACTTTTTTTCGAAATCGACAATTCATGGAAGATGGATGCGTATATCGTTTCGGTGCGTCATCGTTTGCGCGAATTGCTTGTTCTACATCGTTTACATCGCTAACGCACGCAATATTTCAGTAGATCCGTTGGATGCACGATGAATTTCCGGTAATCACGATGAATTCGTGCGCGGCTGCACCGCTGATCTTCGATCTTTCGCACCACAATCGATATAATACCGGCGAAAATTTCAACTAACGATGCTTCGTAAATGTCAGCCGATATGAAGCACACAGCTGGCGTTAGTCACTCGTATACACGGGATAATGTCAGGTCGTTACATATGAAACAACAGCTCTCGAAAGTTTTGTGAAACGCTGATACCTGAATAATCAATCATTGCGCGTATCATTCTAAGGTGATGGGGCCTTTTCATAAATCCTCAAGTCTACGAAATATTAGGAACTTTTAAGTTATAGTAAACAGTCATTTTTCATAGTACCTGTCATTTTTCTTCGCTTACGGGATGATTTGCAGAAGCATGTGTAATACTTGCGGAACTCCATCATAGACTTCTTTGATTTATATATTTTGTTTGCCGCTGTTCACGATAATTTTATCCCGTATATATGTTTCTGGAATTTTAATTAACCGCTTCGATTGATCGAATGAATTACATTTCATAAGCCGCAATAGTCCGTAATTAAACTTTAATTATTATTTAACCGAAAACGTACGAGGTGACTAATTATTTATCGATAAATAACCAGCTTCTGATGATTATAACGATAAATATCGCGCGTTTACTATCATTGCTATTAATTATTGCACATATTTGTCACTTACATCAATAATCATGTAATTATATATTAATCATTTCTGATTTCCGATTATATATAAATTTGGATATATCTTAATAGAATGTAAATATATATGAAAATATGCGCAACATAAAGTAAATATTAATTAATACTAAAGTAGACAGTAGATAATTAAATTATGTTATATTTTTAATTAAAATATTAATTTAAATTAGATTGAAAGCTAAAAATACGTTAAATCTTGAGACAAACTTACATTATGAAGTATAAGTAGCGAAAGCCACCAATTAGCATCGCGGAAAATGAGCAATAAAATTCTTTATATGTCTTTCTTTAATCTTGCTGATTTGTTCTAATTTACTATACTGTCATATGTTTAGGTCAATATGATTAAAAAGCTCTAAAAAATAAAAAATCTTGACAGGAAAATAATCTTACATTAATAGACGAGTCATTAAATATTATACTGAAAAATAGTCTGGTAATATCTATCAAATGTTGAATGAAATAATTTCAATTAAATGTTCGATTAATATAACCAAAAATAATTTTACTTTTCTAAATATTTAATACGTATTACCAAACATAATAATATAACCAATCGTTTGATTATATATTTACTAAATACTTGGAAAAATAAAATTATTGGTTATATTAATCGAATATTTGATACAAATTATTTCACTCACTTTTGGTAATTATTAGATTCTTTTTTCAGTGCATAGAAAAAGACTTTTAAATAAAGTATTAATAAGAAAATATATTATAATATATTTTGGATCAAATAGATCCGAACAGATCAGAGTAGCAATTGTGTAACTTTTTCGCTAGAGCGGAAACGTAAAAAGTGAAAATTTTTATGTACATATATATGTTCGTACATATACACACATATTATACATACAAAAAATTTTCACTTTTCACGTTTTCGCCCTAGGAAAAAGTTACACGATCGCTACCCAGCAGGATTATAAAAGAGTATTACTGTTTATAAAAGAAGACGTAAAGCAGGGCTATTCCATCATTTTCGACCTTAAAGTAATATGTATAAAATTTACGGCAACAAACAATATCTTTTTGTAGTAACGTGCTTATGTATAACTACCTTATATAAACATGATTGCTTCTTAAGAGCGCAAGTATGACCTTTGAATGTTCAATATACTCTGTTTAGAAATATAAACAATATTGTGAGAAATGGACAAAATATCCCCGCTCTACCTTGCTATTAAACAATTGTACTATAAGCTCTTACATAAATCATCCGTTCATATCCAAGTAGAAAGTGATCAAGCATTTCGCCCGCTTTCATTTTCTTACGCGTGACTCTGTGTAACTTCATATCCCGCGAATGAAATCGTACCTTCATGCCAGCCACGCGATTCCCAAAGGGACACAAGCAATAAACAATCTCGTTGTAGCAATGTAAACCCGCAATGAACTGTTATGGGAAATGCAATATTTCCGCATGACATCCTTTTCCACAGACGATTTAATTGTAATAATGCTTTTGTACGTGCGCATTGATAAAATTTATTATATTTGTAGATTTTATTCAGTATAAATTAAAACATGCAAGAAATAGAAAATTTTTCGATATATATATATATATATTTCATTCATTTATAATATTATTTGAATATTCAGAATATTTTGTCATTTAAATTATTTGGCATATTCCTCCTATTTCTGTTTTCATGATTTAATCGTGGAAATTTATTAAATGTATAATAACCGTATGTACTGTATATTATTTATTTAAATGTTAAATAATATCTTGATCAGCGCACACGTGTTTATAGTATTTTTATACTATGCGTTATTATAGTACACACACACACATATATATACATATATATATTGTTATAGTATATTTACATCATATTTTTTAATGGGAACATATATTTTTTCATTTTAATTATTTTATCAAATATTTGCCGTCTGTTATTTGAAATGTCTATATTATCCAATCTCGCATGAGAAACAGTATCGCTCGGTGTAAGTTGTTCAAATTAAAATTTATTTTGATTAATAATTTGAATTAATAATTTATAGCACATATCAGTGTTTGAATAAGATTCGAATTTCGAATTTTTGCAAATTGTAAGATCTACATCATAATTTTTATTAACGAAAATAAATGACCGAAATTAGCGAAATGCACTTCTTCGTGCAGGAAAAAACCTGTACTGTTGAATTTCACGTCCACGCGATTTTCGCGAATGCACTTAGCATAAAATGGATTTAGATGTTATAAGAGTTGTCGTTAAATATGAATTAATTTATTTGCTCTTTTTCTCTTGCTTTCAAGGACGTATATTAATTAAAAATTTAATTAAGAAAATCCATTAAGGTTAAAATTTTCGGTATACGCACAACTTTTCGTAAGTATCTTTAAATTTTGGTAAATTATCAAAGGAATACTCTTAAAGAATACTCTTTCCGAGAATAAATACGTATTTCTCAAAGCATGTAAATTGCTGGCTTATGAAATACGTATTCATTGAAAATGATAAGAATTTGGGACTTGTACTTAGTTTCTTAAATAATTATGAATAAAATTTACGTAAAAATACTAGAAATTAAAATGCCTATACCGGTCGAAGCTAGATCTTTAATGCTTAAATAATTCAATGTGAATTATATATATACTATATACATATATAATTCAATAATTCATGTAACATATGAATGTATTTATATTCGATTATCGCAAAGAGTAATCACTGCGACGAAAGTGATTTAATCTCTTAATTTAATGCTAGCACGTGGTTAAATCTTATGAAACTCTCTACATCACGAACTAGATTAACTCATCATGACGTAACGCACTATATTATATCGGTACGCTTATCATGTACGTGAAAGGGTTGTAAAGGGCACTTTGTTCTCTTTCGTCGTCGTACTACCAGTAAAACGCATTAATTATTACTTATTATCATATACATTATTATATACCGATAATTATCCTATGAGAGCTTCTTGCTTGCAATAATTACCTGCGTTTACACAAACAACATGTAGCATTGGATTACGCAATACTGCAGTCTTCTCTATATATCTAACAACATAATCTATAGATTGTACAATTTCTCTCGCAAAGAGAATAACGTATTCTCCTCTCTCTCTTTTGTGTGCCTATGCTAATTAATAAATAATTAGTATTTTTTAATAATGCAACTGATTAATTAGACTTTGATAGAAAAATTCCCTATTTATTAATTCAATTGTTGATAGAGATTAGCTAGATTGTATTGAGCTAACATATTGAATAACGCATTAAATTGCATGTTATTGAATAATATAATTACTCGTGCATTTAAAATCATGGATTTATCTCAAAATGCATTCGGGAGAGTTCTCGAGCTTCGCAGAATTAATCTACAGCCGTAATAAATAGCAAGTTATCAAAGAAGTTTTTTTACATGTACTCAAATGGAAGGCAAGGGCGGAATGTTGAAAGACTGACTACATCAGTTAACAGAAGATATTGAAAACGTCAAACGAGCGCGTAAGCGTACTCGCAACCGCCCACAATTCAACGAGCGCCAATAATTCTTCGAGCGACAACATCCGCATGATTGAGATTAAAAAGCGACCTTTTCTTTCCGCTCGCAGAATATCTACCTCCACTTCAATTTCCAACGGAAGAAATTCGTGAAAAATCCTCTCGCATCTGCGACCAACATACATGGACCATATGCTTCCCCTCTCTTCCCTCGCTTTTCTCTTCTCTCTGTTACTTTCCATTGACTTACCGTCGAATTCTAGCCTCCTTTGCTCTCTGGTCTTCTTTCTCTGCTTCTAGTTTTCTATCAACAATGTTATCGATTTTCTTCTCTTCCGAAATGATTTGAGTAGAAAGAAACGAGCCTCTGGCTAAAATTGATATCGCTAACCATCGCGATTTTCCCGTCGCTTCCGATATTTTATAGATATTGGTTCTAACGAAAGAATCGCACGATCTCGTTAAACATTATTCAATGATATCTACTCTTATGATTAAATCTTGAGTAAAACGCAACTCATATCATCCGCAAAAAATGAATAATAATAATAACAAAGGACACAAAAAAATGTTTAATCCAGAGATTAGACTATGGTATTCTTGTGTAAGAATTACATTCTTTTGAAATCGAATCTGAAACCGATATCCAAATTGTTCCATCATGTCACAATTTTTTTTATCGACGGAAAATAACTCGATTTTCTAGTATTTTTAACTTACCTTGCATATTAACTTTATAACCTTGCATTTTATCGTTGAACTTACTTTTACTTCAGCTTGCATATTAAAACCCAGACCATAAATAGATTTAAAAATACTGGAAAATTGAACTATATTATCGAAGTCACAAAATAAAAAAATGATTTATCTTATTTATCAAAGACATATTTCAATGAAAGACATAATTTCAAATTAATATGTAAAAATTAAGTAACAATAACATACTAACAGTAATAATAATAGTTCTATACAATTTATTACGGTTTAGCATGCAATAGAAATTAAACATGTATTATTTTCATTTTATTTACTTTTTTATTAAGCAATATAATAATGGACGATGCAATCGCTTTCAGAGGCTCAATCATTCCGAAAAATTGTTACAGGGACCCGGTCCTCGTAAAATGGGAGCAACTTTTTCCTTTCTTGGCTGTAATCATTATACTGCTCATAATTTATTGCCCAGCAATTTGCGAGATTATTCGTCATACACGACATCGATGGCACGTGGGTAACGTAGTGTTTTGTTCGTGAACAAAGTTTCCTCTTGCATACCACCATAGAATCATATTCCGTTCCGCATAATAACGTAAACTGAAATGGAATCATCATAATCCGAAGACAAATGGTAGCGCGATGATTTTGCCAATACGAGCTGCATTATATCGTCCATTTTGTCAGCTATTCCGACTCGCTTCCGCGGCATTCTGTTATAATCCTATAAACATTCCCACGCTGAAATATGTATTCACACTGTAAGTTGCATATAGCGTGGCGATACTAAAATAACATCTCTGATCCAACATTGTTTCTCATTCTAGATTTTTTGATAAATTTTTGAAAAATTCTTTTTGCTTTTTATTCCTTTTCTCTTCTCTTAGTCGGCAGTTGGGAAAATGTTCTGTCGTATCTCGCGTCAAAGAAAGGCGTGTGTAACATACGGAGATCGTTTAGCCGTTGTGTGAAGCTCTTAGCTAAATTTACTTAGAAAATTCCCACCGAAACTTCTCGAGCTTTGCAGCATGGAAGAATGTGTTAGGACGCGCGATATTTCATCTCGCGTCACTTCCCACGAGAAAGGATAAGGATTAAGCCTCGGAGTTTCGACTCAAAATGGTTCTTTTGTAAATAAACTGGTCTTAAAGTGACATCATTATACGTTATTAATACTGCGAAACATTCTCGTTTTATTCGCTTTTAACCTTTAGAGGACCGGAGGCTCCTTTAGGGACTTTGAACCGTTTTAGTTAATATTTAATTATTCTAACAACATCTAATGATATTTAATTAAAAAAAACAAAAAATAAGGGACGTCATTTTTTTCCGGACCAGAGGCCTCTTTAGGGACTCGACAGCGGCGCCACTTTTTTCACCACTGAACCCTATGATATTGATAAAAAATTTACAAATAATGCATATAAATAAGACGTAAAATGACACAATAACTTATAAAATGCGTTTATAAAGTTTTACTAAGGAATAAAAATGATAAATATGTATATGAAGTAATAAATAATAATTACAATTTTCCTATATATATTAGAAGTTATGACAATAGGTACATACTTCATGTAATGCGTTTATTGCATTTAGTGCACTGATTTCAATCTGCGCACTTTGTATGCTTTGGGCATAAATCCCGCCCGCTAAAAATGCCGTATATCCCAAACAGGTGGGATATACAAGACAACAAACTAAACAAAGAATACGAAAGCAAAGCACTTGTATTTTGCTATACAACATGCTTTACTTATTCCTCTACACGTATGTATCACGAAATAACCACTAGGTCTTTTACACGCCCTACAGTAATCATTTTATGTAGATTATAATTTATGATGGCGCTACTTATTACAGTGACAAATCGATTCAACTCACAATAATTTCATTAATATTAACAGTAAGAAGCTGAAATTATAACTCAATACTAATATAACATAAAGGCATGTAACAGAGTAGTTGAATAGAGTAGTTGAACAGAGTAAAATTACCCCCATTCCTTCTATTTTTTCTAACTTCTGCGGCGTAAATCCTAGTGCGGCGTATTTGCCGGGTTTACCCTATATAGGTTGTTATTTGCTTACTCTAATGAAATATATCTCTATGAAAATATTCGTATCTATGCTTCTCATTCATTTTTTTACTTTTATGTATATGTATATATATATATTTAAATAAAATTTATTTACGTTTTTTATTTAAATATATATTATTTGTATTATGCAAGAGAAGAGTAAAAAAATATTGGTTTAAGTAAGAATTGTTCATTGTATTGTTTTCTGCTTTCGTAGCTTGTTACGAAAAATTAAAGAGCACTTAGCTTCTTACAGCTTAAGATAATTAAAACTAATGTTTGATTATTTTTATGCGAAAGAAGTGATAGTAAGAAATGCTTACTAATTAATACATTTTCTTTTAATAATGATCAGCAACGTTGTCAGCCAATTTAGAGTTTTAGAGCTATGCAAAATGCTGCGCATAAAATTTTGAAAGGAGCTCCACGTAGAGAATTACAGTACAAACACCGTATAATAACGTGTATGTGTACAGTATAAACACGGTATAATAACGCGCATTTCTCTTACGTCATTTTATTGTTGTGACATGCCTTTATAAATTCAGTCTTGTATGTTTGGCCTAAAAAGATTTATATAATACACAATTATACGCGATATTTCAAATTTAACGTATCTTTCAATTCATAAAATAACCATTTATAATCTTAGTTAATGAGGGAGAACGTTCTGTTATGTTTATAAATATTACTTTGTTATGACATACACATTTATACAGAAACAGAAATGTATAGAGTGTACTCATAACAAAATACTCTCAGTATGATTGTACAACGCGAATTAATACATTAAGCAATTTCCATCTGTGTGATACGTTCATGATTACCGACGTATGCTATATGTGTACTGATGTTTAACAGATTTTGCGATAACAGTGTTAAATTTAAGCAATTTAGGATTTAATTATCTGTTCTCTCTTTCTCTCTCTCTCTCTCATGCATTTTAACATAATCATCTCCTTTATTGCACAATTTGAATATCGAAACCTCCTAATTAATACGTTTATCTCAAATAATACGAGTGAAATTGTGATTATTACAATTAATTTAATTTTATTATTAGAAATAACAGTAACTATTTCCTTTTATTATTAATATGTGAAGATAAACGTATTTTTCATTTATTTTCTTCTTCAATTGGTACTTTAGAAGAAATATAATTAACAGATTATGCAAATCCAATTATCAGCAGTACGAACGCAAATCGCTATTTTGACGGTTGAAATTGTTATTAAGCCTAATAGTGGCCATATTCGAGCTACGTAATATGGAAACATGAGCCACATTCACTTGCCACAGAAATTAATATCGGCATGACGAACCGCTAACGCACATTAATCACGCCTTGGGGTTTCCCAGTCAGTTAATCTGCATGTTTATAGGGAAATCTACGCATATCTTCATACAACCAGTTGCTCGTTATTCTAATTACGATTTAAGAGAATAGAATACATGGACGTACACGTTGAAAATCAGAAAGGGAATATCTTGTTCATGATGCATAACTGGCATAAATGACTAGTGACCGAAACTTGCTATTTATACGGCCTTTGATATCGCGTATTTACGATGAATGTAATGAATAAAATACAAATGATAATGATAATGATATTTTTATGAAATTACTAAATGATAATGATAATAATAGATAATAATATTTTTATGAAATTACTATATCGTTGTGTCATACTATCTCGTTGTATCATATGTTAGATAGTTTCAGATGAAATTAATTTGTGAAATATTATAAGGAAATAGTTTTGTTTCCTTTGTACTAAAAATTTAAGAAATGTATCTGGAGACACAGTAGTGTCTCAAGCGCTAAGCCAGGCGCAGCATATACATTATACAGCTTAGCCAAAAATATTAGAAACAACTATATTTTTCTCATTTATCTGAAATTTTCTTACCTGTATTGATTTCTTTTAGTTAGCGGCATTATACATAAGTTCAAAGGGTTTTTAAAGTAAAGGATAACAACAAATGCTATAAATAATTTTTTAATTAAAACATTAGTAACAATTAATAAAATGCCTAATATTTTTGGCCAAGGCTGTAATCAATTTTTTTGTAAGAAAAATAAAATTAGTTCTTTGTAATTGTGTGTGATATATTAAAGTCTACGACTTTTTTCTAAAAATATAATTTTAGATCTGAAAACCATAGCATTATTATAATTTATAAAAAACATTTGCATATATTTTTTAATATATTAAATAGAAATAATATACTCAAAGTACTTTTTATAAATTCTTTAAATGCTTGTAAATTTAAAATGTCACAGTATTTCTTTTATGTACTTTCAAGTATTAATCTTCAGTGTGCAGAGAGAGAGAGAGAGAGAGAGAGAGAGAGAGAGAGAGAGAGAGAGAGATCCTTTAAAGCAAAACTGGTAAATTCCGTAAGAATTCGTAATCTTCTATTTTAGCATAATGAATGTAAAAATATATTAATATTTCCACGATTTTATTATAAAGCTGCGATTGTGAGATTTATAAAATTCTATTAGTCACACGCAATTATAAAAAAGAACTCTCATGTTGCATCAAGTTTTTGCATGTTGCAGCGATGATTTGTGACAAAATTCTATGCAATTTGTATTGCATAATTTTTACTAGGAAAAATGCTTTTATTACAATGTTCGAAAATTAAAATAACTTATAAAATAAAAAAGCCTATTTTCTCTATTTTTAAGATTGCTTTATACAAATTATGAACATTAATGATGCAATAAAATATTATTCTATTATTTATAACAATTACAGTTCAATAAAGCTATCAGTTTCATACAACAGCAGATATGACTTACAATTAGACAAACATATTTCTCGACTGAATAGGAACACAATTCGCATTCTACAATCATTTTCTGTATAGTTAATGTTTGTAACTATAATTGTTTTTATTATAATTATAATTATTACTATTGTATTAGTAAATATTAATAATAATTAGCTCGGAAACATCAGACGATTTGACAGTTCGGACAGTTCGATCTTAAGTTCGAACGTTAAATAGTTCAGAGATAATAGATTGAATGTATGTTCGAACTATTTTAACCTACTTCAGAGCTGAAAGTTCGAAATTATTACATTTCGAACTCAGATATCACAAGTCGTCCTCAGGATCATCCTGAATATGTCCAGGATGGTTCAGGATATTTGTAGGACGATATCAATAAATATAGGAATTTTATTTAACTGCTCTTTTGTTTCCAAGGCATACTATATTTGTTTACTGTCCGAACCGTTCAAACTTCAGATATAACGAATTGACATTTCATACTGATCACTACTTAAGCTCGAACTGTTCGAATTGTCCGATATATTCGAATTAGATGCTCATTTTTGTAAATTTCGAACTATTCGAATAGATCGAATATTCAACATGTTTGAATCTTTTATCTTATTACTGATAACAACTATAATTACAGTCACTTTCAATTACCAACTATATATATTTATTGATAAAACTATACGTATAGTTATTACTACTAACATTATAGTGATAATAATCATATTTGCAATAACATATAATTATAGTTACAAATACCAAAAATTTTATCTCTTATTGTATCGTTACACTACGCTATATCATCATTATACCTCTAATCCGTCAGATTCGCTATTTGTTGCGTAAACAAGTACTAATCAGGAGACTACCTCACGTTTCTAATAGCCAAACAACAAAATTAGGTTTCTAACAACCTAATTTTCATTCCGAAATTTCGGACAGGGATGTCGACCATCAGTGAAACCTGACCGACGTAATCTGGAACCGAACGCACTCAACGAGACCGCTTATTGTTGGTACAGCGCGGTACACGTGCAATTGCGTGCAGCGCACCTTGTGATTGAACTATCAGAAAGGTTGTTCGTGAAATTTGCATGGCAATCGCGGCATTATGAAGTCGAGTCCCGCGCGGTTAACGTCGTTGGCTCTCTACTCTCTTTTTAGCCTTGCTGCGAGAACGATTGTTCCAAGTGGAGTAATCTACATACATAACGTCGCTCCATAAAACTTTGACACTTTGTTAGAAGATCTCTTTCTCTATGCATTTCTCTCGCTTATCCTTTTAGATATATTTGCATCAAGAAATTAGATATCATTATTTTAGAAAAATTAATGTTGCGTATTTAAAAAGTGTGAAATTAATGTGGAACGCAAAGAACGTTGCCATTTGAATGAAATAGACCGATATTTTTATTCAGGTTGACATGTTATCAATATATTGATTATCAAATGGCAAAGTACGCGAATGGAAAGTATTGAAAACTTTTCTGTCTCTCCCGCCCCCTCTCGCTCTCTCTCTCCCTTTCAGACTGAGATAAGAGTTTGAAAAATGTATATATTTTGGATTCGTTGGCGATATTAACTATGTCGTTTTTTTTTAAGCAATGTTTTAAAAATATTATTATACTTAAATTAAGTAGTGTTTCAAACGATATCGAGACTAGTCTCGGTATCGGTGCCGAAACCGAGACGATACCAAGATGAGACCGAGACGAGACTTAAGGTCCGAATTCGAGACCGATACGAGACTTTTTATATCGAAGGTCTCGACAATATCAAGAGTCTCGTCGAGACTCTCGAATTTTGTAATAATATATAAGATACATTTTTCAACGCGTAAGATATTTATATAGAGTCTTAAATTTTTTATATTTATATTATATATAAACTTTTTATATAGATATTGCTATATAGATATTTAATAAGTCTTAAACTGTACTGACATTTTTGATACAAAAAATTAAAAATTAAAAACTTTAACAAAAATTACTTATAAGGCATCATTAGTTATTATTACAATACATTAATGTTCTGAAATTTATCTTTGAGACTGCAAGTCAGCCAAGAATTTATGCATAAAATTATACGTGCCGATGTTTCGTTAAATCTATTCCTATATTTTCTAATAACTAATGATGCTTTAGAAAATAATTAAATCATTAAAAAATATCCTTTAAAAACCAGATATATTCATTTATTTTTCAAAAAATTTAAATTATTAGTACACAAATTAATAAAATAGTTAAAAAATTTAATTAATTCATAAAATAGTGAATAATTTAAGTTTAAAAGTTTAATCGCATAGATCATAGAAGAAATTGAAGAAACACTTATTATGATTATCGAGACCGAGAGTCTCGACTCGAGACCGAGACGAGATTGTCATTGTCGAGACCAAGCCGAGACGAGACTGAAAATTTCGAGATCAAATCCAGACCGAGACGAGATTTGAGCTAGTCTCGTCTCGTCTCGGCGAGACCGAATCACTAAAATTAAGTCTGAGTTTACGACGCTGGATAGCGGAAAACTGAATCTGTCACGTGAAAGGATGATAGATTCAACAAAACGTTGATATCGCTTTGTTACAAAAGATAAACATTTTAAGCGAAATAAAATTGCTGAAAAAATTTTGATTTAAATGACGTACAGAACGTATATAAATATTATATTAGTGCAAAAGATTTATTTAAAAAAAGATAAAATATTATATTATTAAAATTTTGAAACAGTTTTTGTTACTATTTTTTCAATCTTTTTCATTTGGAAAATGTAGTTTTCTCGGTCTTTTTTTTAAAGAATCTAATTTTTTAGTAACACACTCAATTTAGAATGAAATAAAATATAAAGAAAAAAAAAACAGCAACCAATTTTTCGAAACAAAAAATAAATCCAGTACTATTATATGTTTGCGATACGCGAAGATTTTGGCATTTAATGGAAACGAGATGACATTGTCTTGCATAGAAACCCGTTACATAGAAACCCGTTGCATAGAAGCTCGTTGCATAGAAGCCCGTCATAAAGCACTTCGAGGAATCTCGTCTGTCAAAGCGTCCGAGAAAATCCAGGTCTCAGTCTCGCTCTCATTTGAAATTTTGCGCAATTTAAGCCTCCGCGAAACGTATCACTATCGTCTCTGGGGATCTGTGTGTGTATGCATCCAGTATGCATGCATAATGCATGTAGCTTTATCTAGCCGCGCGTAGGCCGTGTCCCGTGGCCTAGGCGTCGATCAATGGCTGGCATTGGTCGATATACTAATCTGGCGTGTAGTTTGCCATATACATACACACCTTGCAGGTCCCGAGCACGCTTCTCGTGTCTGGAACGGACTCTCGGTTCTCACAATGCACCACGCGCTGCGCCACGCCACGCCGCGCCGTGCCGCATCGACGCACGTGGG
>NW_017257481.1:798074-822786 GCF_001594055.1 Mycetomoellerius zeteki
CGCGACAGAGACGGCGAATGCGTGTAGAATAAACGCGAGGTGGTGAGTGTGGCGTTGGCAAAAAAAAAAAAATGATCGAGTTTTTCCGCCCGTTGCAATCCGCCATTTCTCGTATCTCTACCTTCGGTTTTTGTGCCTTTCGACGCTTTTGGCAAACACGTTTCAAGCAATATTGACCCGATATGGCAGCGCGTAATGCGAACAAGTAACGGTTCGCATAAAACGAGAAATATCCCTGCTTACGAAAGCATGGGACTCGATAACATTTTTTACGCTGTTTTTATTTACCGTACCGATGAAAAAACGAACGGCAACTCTTCGTTCGGTCTGTCGAATTTCTCGCGACGCTTGACCACCAAGTGCATCGTAAACGTCGCGCGCGTTGCTGCAATTGTGTTTACAAGCCAAAAAATATTGTCCAGGATGCGAATGCTTCATTGGATAACTTCACTGATGTACTGTTTTTATTGTTAAAAACTTGCGTCGATGTCAAACGCAAAGCCAAACAAAAATTGCAAACATCCAAATGTCAAGTATCAACGAGATACAATTGAACTTGAATACTGTTTGTATCAGTAGGTATTTAGATTGTATTTAGATTGTATATAATATGACCAGATATTTTTGAAACTAAAGTAGGATAACTTTTTATTAGAGGGATGAGGGAGAATATATGGATGATGCAATGAAAAGGCGGTTTTGCTAATGTATCGAAAAGTTAGCTAAATACAGATCTGAAAATAATTTTGTTAGACCATCAAAATAATTATGTAGGACGCTCAAATTGGTTGCTGGAGTGTTAAAACTTTTGTTTACCATGCTTGAGATTGTTAGGTGATTATTTAGATGCTCCAATAAATTATTTTCAGATTTTATCTAACTAAATTTTTAAATATTTTGATAAAATCATTCTTTCCATATGGAATGTAAAGTTAAATACACCGAAAAAAATGTATTAAATCTTAATACACATTTCTTTGAATAGTACTAATTCTTTGAATAGTACTATACTATAAGTAAACATTTATTTGCGGTAAATAAATATTTACTCAATAAAAAAATGATAGTTAAATCAAATTAATTCTGATATCAAATACATATATACTACACTGAAAAAAATGTATGTAATTTTACATGAAAATTACATGCATATGCCTGGAAAATTATCTAAATTACATAAATATGCTTGGAAATTTACTTGAAATTGTAAATTTCCAGTCATATTTAGGCAATTTTCCAGTCATAAACATGTAATTTTCATGTAAAATTACATGCATTTTTTTCAGTGTATTTATCAAAGGTGCAATTGCTCACTCAATCCTTTGAGTTAAATAACATTTTATTATTTTTAACTTCCACGATGTGTGTCAAAATGTAAATTAATCCATTTCCGTAGTTACTTTTAAAATAAATGACACTCGTATTAATACATGCACTTAATAAATAGTAAATTACATATGAGTCAATGTTTTAGTTAAGTTAACAACATATTGACAAAGAGCAGTGGCGGCCTATAGAAATGATTAAGAATAACTCAAATTGGATATAATTTGACATCACGAAGTTAACAGTGTATGTTTAGCAAATATTTACTGAGATTTATTTAAACAAATATTTATTAAAATTTAATATTCTCTCAATGTACAGTAATAGCAATTTATTTTTAAAAAATAACAAATACAATATAATTCATATTTCGATTTGTTTGGCTGAATAACGAAATAGTTATTTCGAAAGCAATACTGTCTCGTCGAAAGTAGGACGGTTATATTACGTTTGGTCTTAATTACCATTAGCTCACATATAATCGAGCACGCGTGGGTCCTCTCTATTTCATCGCGCGATTCGGATTCGTGGCTGAGAGTTTAGCGCGCTCGTTATTAATCACAAAGGGAATGTAGAACGGAATGGCGAAGCGACCAGTGGCCGCATCTCTATAACCGGCGCAGGTCTGTCGGAAGTGCATCGAACGCGAGCGTGTAGCTCCCGCCGAATGTCACATTCGCAGCCGATGCATGACGTTCCGGAAGCGCGTGCTAAAGGCAAGATTCCATATACGACTGAGTGGGTTGCATCTACCGTTGCATCTGACGAGATCGTATCTGCTTGCACATATCCACGCCCACATACGATGTCCCGGTTTAATACGGCGTGTCATTTACAAATATATGCATCGTCCTTTCAGCCGTGCATCGCGATAAAGCCCGATCTACATAAAGCCCGATCTACATAAGACGCAGAACGCGGTTCGCAGGTCGCAAAACTAGGAACTAACCTTATAATTAACTAACCTTAAACTATAACTAACTTAAACTATAACTAACCTTATAAACTAGGAACTAACCCTAAAATTATAGTATGCTTGTAGGACGCAGAACGCAGGATGCAGAAAGTTGGGTGAACTTCAAACCGCGTTCTGCGTTCTTATGTAGATCGGGCTTAAGATGCAGAGCGCGGGTCGCAGGTCGCAAGACTAGAAAAAACTAATCTAACGTATTTTAATTATAATAGATTGCAGGACGCAGAACACAGGACGCAGGAAGTTGGGTGAATTTCAAGTTTCGCGTCCTGCGTATTGTAGCCTGCGATCTATTAGAATCTGAAATACGTTTCACTTGCGACCTGTGAGTTGTGACCCGCGATGTAAATCGGGCTTAACGCAGCTACGCAACGCCCACGACTGGAGCGTGTAATTGATAGAAAAGAGATGTGGATAAAAAGCGGATGAGCTTTTCAGGAAAGGACAGTCGGCTTTTGAGTCAGCGCGGTGGCTCGCAGTTCGTTATAAGCATCGTCAGGTTTTTGCTATTCGCAGAAAAGCCTCCATGACAAAATGTTTTCAATATCGAAATATTTTGCTCACGTTTCGTTCCCTTGCGATCGCGCGACAAAGAGAGGCGTTTATCTGAACCTGAAAGCAATTTGAGCTTCGAAAACACACGTTCCATGTTGATAACATATCGGAACGCAACCGCGTAGATATTTACTTTTTTTCATGGAAAAACAAAATTTCAATGAAAAATTAAAAACGTGCGAGATATCTGCATTAGAGAATCTCTAATTTGAATATGGTTGCATTTGATATTTACGCAAGAAGTAATACTTCGTATGAAATTCGTTTCAAGAATGAGTGGGTTAATTTCTTTCACTATGCCTGTATTGGTATTATCTTTACAGAAAAATAATTAGCACTCAAACAGTGTCATATTTTGAGGCAAGAAATATAATGAAATAATGGATTATAACAAATCTTATTCAAGAAAAAGCTGTAAAATTTGAAAAAATAGACCTCCACCTTCTAAAAAAAAGAACGATTCTGCCGAAGTATATATCTTAAAATTTAGTTAAACCTGACAATAATTTTGTTGGACTATCAAAATACTTATGTACTCAAGCACGCATGGAAAGAACGATTTTACTAAAGTATCTAAAAATTTAGCTGTATATAGATACAAATTTGAAAATAATTTTGTTGAGTCATCAAAATAATTATGTAGAATGCTCAGATTGTTAGAATGTCAAAACTTCTTATAGCATTGCTCATCATATTTGAGATTCCTATACATAATTATTTTAATCTAACAAAATTATTTTCGTCTGTAACTTAGCTAAATTTGTATTAGATATTTCAGCAAAATCTTTCTTTCCATGTGATGAGCAATGCTTTGAAAACTTTTGATATTCTAATAACCACTCAAGTAGCAAGATGACGTCAAATGATATCTTTAATGTCAATAAGATTTCGTTACCTTACTATCTGAATAGTTTGAGTGTCTTACATAAATATTTTAGTCCAACAAAATTATTTTCAGATCTGTATCTAACTAAATTTTTAGATACTTCAGCAAAGCTATTCTTTCCATATACAATTTTCGAACCGTGGCAACTATTTTATAATTGATGCAATTCTTGAAAAAACGAACCGAAAGAGCTTCTCCTTGAAGCGGGCTTTTAAGCGACTTTCACTCCAGCCCGCGAGCGATTTTTTAATGCATCTCCAATCCATTTGCGACAAAAACGGGGCGTGAACTTCCCCTTTGCTGAAGTAGGCACCGAGTTTGCAACTTGGCAAAGTTTCGAGGCGACTAAGTTCCTATGTCGCGCAAGTTTCAACCTTCTCGTGTGACATTAGTCATCATGCTCTCTCACGAATATATCGTTCACCCTTCTCGCTCTCACGAGGACGTCTCTCCATCCTATGTCTCCCCGAATTTTTAGAATGACGCGCGAGTGAATGAAGTTTTGGTACATGTTGTATGATTTATATGTATATTTGGGTGTACATCCAACGTGCGTTATTTCCGATGAGATAGAAATTATCACTCAACATCCCTTTTTTATGGAAATAAAAATGCTCTTGGAGCATTGATACCCCCGGGTCAAGTATCTCGCGGTATTAGAAATTCATCCCAGTCCTGATTTACTTTTTATAGGAGTGCGAATTTTCTCAAGAGTTTCTTTTATTCTGGTATCTTGGTGGAACGAAGAATATATATCCGCTAAATCGTAGATAAGCAACTGCGTAATCGAAGCTAAAATTGGAAATTGAGAGGGGAATATGTTTAAGATATATAACTTTGTGGAAAAATAATTTACGTCTATATAAACTGATAGCGCGGTATTTACTCAGCAACGATAATCTTGTTATTGGAATTTTGATTTATGCGATAAGCGTTTCGTATCGAAGATCAGCTTAAAATAATAAAAAAATTATAAAATAAAGATAAAATAATGAAATAATAAATAAAATTTTATTTGAAAAATATTTCGTTTCACAACAGAATCGGATTCAGCTTTTCGAAATATCAATAGGGTGAAAAGTTTAAATATTCTGTCCAAATATCCTGTGCATAAAACCCTAAATCGTATTATAGATAAGCGTTTGCATAATCGAACTCGATGAGATGAAATGGAACGGAAGGGAGAACTTCAATCAATATTTCTTTCAACGTGATAACAGCACTTCACGTAAATTTCATAGTCAATATCACAAATCAAATTATGAATGGCATCCCTATGACGCGCTTGCTAATTTATATTATGCACTTTAATTAAATTATATAACTTATTTAGAATACTTTTTTTATTTTTATTTAATTTTTTCTCATATTATACTGTTATTATTTGTTATTATACTTTTATATTACATTTTTCATTATATCTCATTAAATCGTATCAATTATTTCACGCATCACATGTTATTTAATATATACGCTTTCATTTATTGACCCTAGAAGAATCATGCAGACATTATTAATTATTTTTATTTTTTAAATTATTATAAGATTCTTAAATTTTTTTATTACTTTTTATTTTCTTATAGTAATTTATTCGTTTGATCCTTTTAATGAATAAGAAACGTTAGTACTTCTAGAATTAAAGCGAATATAATTTTAAAATCTGAAAATGTTCCCAATAGAACTCTCTTTGAAGAAAAAAGTACAACTTCCATTTCGCGATATTATTTTTTTTCGAGCCCACAAAGATTACAATCAAATACGATTTAATATCTTAATAATCTATCCTTTAGCGGATCTTTATAGACAAACCTCGAAATCGTCGTATCTCGAGTCACGAGGGTGAGTTCATACCGAGGGATTTATTACTGAGGGAAGGAAGCATTTTACGACCGCGTCTCATTTTATTGGAACTTGAAGTTCTAAGGCGCTTCCTTCTCTCTATCTATTTTTTTCTCTCCATTTCTCCATTCAGTGAAAATTTTAGTAAGACTATTAAATTCCACGCTCATACAAAGTATAAGAATTTTAAAAGCGGTCGCGACACAAACGACCGAATGAAAAGACCGTTCGAATATTCGGTTAAATTTTCACTCCGTGAACGAATGTTAAATTATGTAAGTTACTTTGCCGAAATTGGTCTCATTAACATTCGAGAATGCTATATACTCGATTTAGCACCGCGCCGCGGGCGATAACCCTCGCGTATCCGGATGCGCGAGATTTCGCGGAGACGCGCGACTCAATAATTGATGGGGACTTCATTATCGAGTCGGTGAAGTGTTATTTTTAGCGTGGCAAATCCATTGGATCAATAGCAGAATTTAGGTGGGTATTATGAGAGAGAAATAGTTCACCATATCTGCACGACGAGATGAAGTCTCGCTGTAGTCGATATCGCTAAGTCGCCATGCCAGACAGCTTAAGATATACTATTACCGTTGATCAAACTCTTTCTCTCTCTCTCTCTCTCTCTCTCATGTCGGCTTCCACTATGGATTAACTTTAATCTCTGTTTAACTTACTGTTTATTGTTTTGTAATCCTACAATGTAGGTCTACAATAAGTTGTAAACACACTGTTGCCAGTCGCAATGCAACAGCCAATCAGAAGCGTCAATATGTAATTAGTGATGCTTCTGATTGGCTGTCGCGAAGTATTGCGACTGACAAAGGGATTTGCAACTTATTGTAGACCGTCCCTAAGAATTAGGAAAAGATAAAGAGTAAATTGAGATTAAAGTTAATCTTACATTGATGGAAATGATATTATTTAACAATGTATTATATGTATTTTTTTACAAAAATATTTATTTTGTATTATATTTGAAAGTAATACAAAAAGTTTAACGCCGCGGCGGTTTAAAAATTTGGATCAAAAATTATTTTAATAAGAGATATATGTTTTTAAAAAATAATTAAGGTAAAATGAGAAAAGTTTTATTTAAACTATAAAATTGTATACTTAAATATTGATCTTATTGAGCTATTTCATATATATGTAAATTCATTTTTATACGGAAAGTATAAATTTCCAATTCCAGTCACTTTTTGCAGAAACTATATGATACATTCTTAAAAATCTCTGTCGCGTTTTATATTAGGAGGGTCATGCATTTTAAATTCGCGTTCGTTCAAAATGATTACTTACATATTGACAAACTTTATCGAAGTAACTTAGAAATTTTTGTTGCAAAAGAAGTTAAAAATTGTTTGTGCAATCATATTTCGTCTCGATAACAAGTTTTATCTATTTAAATGCACTTTTACTGAGTTGTTTTCTTTATACTCTTGTATATCAGAAGAAAGAAAAAGAGAGAACATTAAATTTTTTCTGCTTTTATTATTTTGAGTGATAATATAAGAACTTTTATTTGAAAAACTCTATATATTTTTGAAGAAGGAATAGAATTTTATCAATTATATAAAAATTTCAAAAATAGACTGGAATTCAATATGAATTTAAAATAAAATTCAATGTGGACATGGAGACCAGACACGTGGAAATTTTCTATAAATTAGGAGTCTTCCTCAAATGTTTGATATTTTTTCTCTTTACAAAGGAATATTTTTATACATCTTTTACATTTCTCGTTAATATTTTTTCTTTGAATTTTACTACAATTGATAGATGTTCTCGCAAAGTAGGTCGCGATGTTTGCGATATCACATTACTGTGTTTATTCTTCCTCGTAATGCCAATCTCACTTATAGTGTAAAAAGTCGCTGCATATTCTAGGCAATCATCTCCTTAGAATTTCCACGTTCGCCAAGTTATGAAGGATAAAAAGCTTGTATCCACGTATTATTTATGTTATCAATAGGTATTTCTTCACTGTATTTTATCCGTTCAATTTGTCCATCAATCGTAATCTTTTACAGTAGTTTTTTTTTAGAATACGTTTGCAATAGTTTTTTTTACAGAATATAGATGTATAATTTTCAATAGATATTTCTGAAAAATGTTTGCACAAATTTCTTAAATTCCGTATAAAGTTTTCAATGCGCAATCAACTTCAAAAATCATATATATATTAGACTTTCCTTTAGAAACGACTAGCGCGAATTGATCATTTCGCTTTATCCGATGACGCGCAATAAAAGTTTGAATTGCAACGTGCAAGGATGACAGGCTTAAATTTTACACGAAGAAAAAAGATTGCAGAGGAATAATTATGATGCGGAGTATGCGTGCACGAATAACGAGTTAATATGTTTCAGACTCATGCAATTGTAATAAGATTTTTTGTGATACTTCGCATGTCGAAAATTGTTATATTATAATAAATGATTGAGATTAAAGAGATTAAACTAATAAATACTTAATTAACTATTCTATGTAACGTCGAAAATTAATAATTTAGATATTAAATACCAAGCATTATTCTATCAGTTAAACAAAGTTTAATACGAAATACCTATAATTAAATTAAGCGCGACGCTAATACGAAATAATAATAAATAAAGCCTGAACTGAACAATATGTGTACATAAAGTAGCTAATCGATAATCTGAAAATTTCCCTCTTCATCACGTCGACGATCACATCAACGATAAAATAACCAGGCATCGATTTGTTTGAATTTACAATATCATGGTTTATGTGACGCTCGCGAACCATACTTCAGTATGACGTCAAAGCGGAAAGACATAATTTGTCTGTGTAAACTGCTTTGGAACTGTAGCGTTCCGTCTTCCTGTTCCTATTTGTTCAGCATGGCACGATACGTATCCAAAACGCTAACTACGCGTGCTCCATGCTAGCATATTAATCATCCCTGTAAACTCGCCACATATGGATGCACGTGCCTTCGGCAATGGTAGACATTGGATACGTCGGTGTAAATAATAATCACAATGCCAACGTTAATACACGGCTCGCCGAGGCGCATTTAATAATTATTGATGTGAAATGAAAATAACAAATAATATTATAATAACAAAATGAGATTAAAAGGATACATGTAACTGAAAAAAATGCATGTAATTTTACATGGAAATTACATGTATATGACTGAAAAATTGTCTAAATATGATTGGAAATTTACAATTTCCAGTAAATTTCCAAGCATATTTATGTAATTTTTTCAGTGTATGTAAGAGTCAACTCCCAGAATTTATTCCGTATAAAAAAATTATAAAATAAGAGAAGTTTAATACAATAAAGCTTTGATTTGATAAATACGTTAAATTTCGCAATCGATGTTATATACGCTGAGAGTTTTAAATTACATGTTTTGACTATCCTATTGAGCTATCTTCAAATTTCCAAAACATATTAGTGTTGAAATAATGTAGACATCCTGAAAATAACAATTTTCTATATATACTGAGAGAAAAGTGTTCAGTATTTGTGATTGTAAATATAATTGAGTGGTAAAATAATTATGGTTCCATTTTTATAGTTATTACTACTATAATGTTAGTAATAATATAATTACATTTATATAGATATAAATATATAGTTGGCGCTGAAAACAACCGTAATGTATAATCTTTTGGATCTAATAATAAAGGTAGAAATATCACAGAAATATATAGTTGTACGAATTCCATTTGGACATAAATTGATTCATTATTGAAGCGCTTTAATTGTTACAACATTCACTGATAGAACCTCGAAAATCATCTGTTTTTTAAATTATTATTTTTATATTTAATTCGTTATTTAGTTAGAATGTAAGTTAATCGCAACATTCCTCGCTTATCGAATATTTATTAGGATACGTTGAAATCTCTAATTAAACGCGAATGAATGAAATGTTTCGTGGATTGTTAGCGGAAATATATTATTTGCGATATTATTTGTAGTATATGTGGTTTGCAGAGTATTCATTGAGATAAGCGAATGCCTCTAATTAAACTCAAACAAAAGAAATGCGCGGGAATCGGCGTGAGTAATGGAGTTTAACAATTAAAACTGCCAGTACGTAACGCACATACCTACCACCTACACTTACTTCGCATACTTACTCCCAGCGGTCGGAATATTAATGAGCACTGCTCTACCTCGTGAAGCACGTCGCAGAGCAGTTATAATTATGCTTCTGCTGAGATTAGCCGCTATCCCGTATCGTCGAAGGCCAGAGTTTGCCACTTTAACTCCGTTCGACGAACTGAATTTAATGAGCATTTACGGTGTACCGAAAGCTTTAATTCTTCCTTCTCTGATCATACCTAGATATAATGGCCAGTTCAAAATGAATATAACCTTTTACGAAATATAAAGATGATCTTATTTAATAAATGTTTAAAAAAGTACCAAATATTGCCAATCTTAATGATATACTATCGAAAATTTAAATATATTTCAGAAATTTAAAAAAACGCTCTTATAACGAGAATTTAGCATATAGTTCATGTTATAATTCATATATATTATAGAATTTAAAAAATATAAGCGCACATACACACAAACATTTGTCGATAAAAGTATATATGTTTTAAATACGGATCAATAAGTACAGACTGCACATTTCTAGGATGTCACTATCGATTTAGAAGAAGTAAGATAACTTGATTTATATCTCTCTTTCTCTCGTTTTCAAGTATAAAAGACAGATACTGATAGAGTTGAAGAGGGATGCTGATACAATTCAATTCTTGGAGCACAGATGCTGAGATCAGGGCATCGCCCAGTCTATATCTATTACGTCTAAGAGCATGATTGAGATCGAATCTACCTTTTAATCGACGAATCTGAATTGCTAATTCTATAAGAATTTCACGCCGAATCTCTACAAATCAGCTTTTGACGCGCGAAACCAGCGAAAATGTAAACTCGTGCGCATTGTCCGCGGTTGAAAATTTTAATTTAATATAAATTCGTACATATAACAAACAATGGTCAGTATTTCACCAATTTTTCTAGTATCCGTGTGACGGTAGTGGAGAAATAAACAGCATGGAATACACGCCGTAAAAAAACAGAACAAGCCATTTACATGTATTTTCCACGGTTAAGTAGGATCATAAATCTCTCGGACATTATTGCACTATAAGCGGCGTATATTGCGAATAAAAAAAATTTATAATTTATACGTGCGATTCTTAATTAACGCGTGGTACTAATTTATTTGAAAAAAAAATTGATATTAATTTATTTGAAGGAAATGACTTTTTACATTCGTTTCGCGTATCATCGGTATTGGAAATTCTCTCTACCATTCACCTTAAAAAAGTTGATTTAAATAAATACGATTGTTGCGTTCTTTTCGTGTCAGTTTCAATTACATTTATAATATAAATTCTCGCGAAAATTTGTTTTTCGTTTCCGGATATTGTCATATGCTGCATTTACGCGTCCATACATGGCTGCACAAATTAATCAATAGACCGCGCGACTGTACGGATAAAAATCCTATTTGTGATAATAAAGATTGTATGGCAAGAATTTTAATTCCCGCATAGATCGTTGCAGTAAATACAAAACGCGAGAAATTTATTAACTCCGTGTTTGTTTTTCCATCAATGTTGTGCAGGTTTCATTATTACACTCGTGGACGAAAGACCATCATGTTGATCCTCCCTTCGCATCAATTACTGAGCGAAATTTGCGGCTTCATAAAGACGGAAGTTTCGAATTTAAAGTTTACATTACGATTATGCAAACATAACAGGCGTGTGTAATCTATAACCTCAAGGCGTGAATCGTGTTGCAATGCAAAACAAGTTTACACTATGATGAAATATCTCGATTATAAACATGCGGACGAAATACATGAGGCTAGGTTCACAACCTGGCTTTAAGAGATCGTAAGTCATAAGCTTTAAGTTATAAGTGATATATCGGCTACAGAACTTATGCTTTTAAGAGCTTTAAGTTATAAGTGATATATCGGCCACAGAACTTATGCTTTTAGGCCGTAAGAATTGGATTTTGCTCAATTTGTTTAAGTCTAACGATTAAAGCCTGCGCAAAAACAGTTTAAAGACAGAAATTATTGTCACTTAATCTCTTTCGACTTATGACTCAAGGCTTCTTAAAGCAAGATTGTGGACCTAATCTGATGCTTTTGTGTGCCTTCCAACAAGCGACACAGTGCGACATAGTGATCATGTCATCTTTGTTTAACATTGGCAAACAACAAGGATGTAATGATTTATTGTGTCACACCGTGTCATTTGTGTCGCTTGTTGGAAAGCACACTTTGTATACAGCCGGTCACAGAAAGGTTGCAACACTTTTTTTGATGGGTTTCGGAATGCAGCCTACTCACCGAGCGATTGGTTCTTATTTGTGGATCCATGAACAAGCTGCATTCCGAAACTCATCGAAAAAAAGTATTGCAACCTTTCTGTAACCGGTTGTACACGGAAAGAATGATTTTGTTGAAATATTTAAAAATTTAGCTACATATAGATATGAAAATAATTTTGTTGGACCATCAAATTAATTAAGACCAGAATTGCGGGTCTAAAGTAATCCAATCGCGGTTCAAAGTAAATCTGGCTTTTTACGAGGAAGTATGAAAGTAAAATTACTTGTGATTAATTAGGATTATTTATGAAAAATCACAAAAATCTAAAGCTCTACGTAAAAATCCAAATTAACTGGAAAAAGAACTATTAAATGGATCAAAAATGATACAGCCGCGGTTGAAAGTGTTACGTAGAAAACTCAAGCGTAATGAGAACAATGCTGCAAAAAGTTTTGACATTAACAACTAGTTTGAACATTTTATATAATTACCTAACCTTGATAGTGCAACAAAATTAATTAAATTTTCAGATCTGTATCTAGTTAAATTTTTTTAGTATTTCAGTAGATATTTCAGTAAAACTTTTCGTTTATGTAAAGTAATCCCGTAGGAATGACTGATCCGCACAGCCATTTAGGCTTTACGAATTCAAGTTCGCGGAGTTCAACACAGACATTTACATAATTTATGCATTATATACGTCCATATATATGGTTTTATAAATAATAATGCGATTAAGGAATAATGAAAGCAAAATATACATTTAAAAATAATGCAAAAATAAAAATAAGGATTTATATTATACGTAGTACGTATTTGATATGTTAGGTTGGAGGAAAAGTTCTGCGGTATTTTGTTAGCTCAAAATTATATATACAATATCTTCGTTAAAAATAATTAAAATTTAAATTTAGAAAAAGGATTTTAAAGCTTGAAATCTCTACTTTCGAATGGTTACTATATTTTTTGAATTTATGTGAGTTTTGTAATTTTTATATATAGAAAACTACGAGCTGAAAAAAAGGAAAATTTTTCTTGTCACTTTGTGAGTCTGCCACGTGCCAAAAAATTTGCGAAAATTTTCGACTATCTATATCGTGCAAGTTTAGAGTTTCCTTTACAAAATCGTTTTTCAAAAATGTTTCTACGATTTTTTGTTCTTGAGTTACTCGCGAGTTAAGTAAAAAGGAGCATTCTGACTTTTAGAGCATTCAGTTTTAAGAATCTATTTTATTAATTACGGTACGATAATTTTTAACGGAGTTATGAGTAATCAAAATCAGAATGCTCTTTTATTTAATCCGCGTGTAACTTGATAACAAAAAGTCGTAGGAACATTTTTTAAAAACAAACTTTTAGGAAAAACTTTAAGCTTTCACGTCAGATGGTCGAAAATTTCGCAACAAATATATTCTATATATAATTTTGAGTTAACAGAATTCCGCAGAACTTTTTCTCCAACCCAATAGATATATAGCATAAAAGCTAAAATTTGTTTTTTATTTCTATTCCTTAATTTGTGAAAAAAAGTTATAAAAAATTTGAATATAATGAGAATATATAATACTATTATTATTTATTTATTATATCAAGCAAGTTAAAATGAAATCTACTAAAGTTTTTAATTGATAGATTCAATATTTTTGTTATTATATATTAAGGCTATTTTCTCGATAATTTAAAATACCAAATTGAAATAACTTGCTTTTTTTTAACAAAAAGAACCAACAATCTCCAGAAATTATAATTTTTTACGAAAATAATATTTATACTGCTGAAAGTAGTAACTTGAAGCCAAAATGCGCGGTTGTATTTTTTTTTAATATTGTATTTTTATATCAATTATTCAATTGCACACCATTTACCGCGCTGACTCCTAACAGCCCTCTTTTTATCTTTAGTTTTTTATTGTTTAAATAATATTTGTATTATATCTCATAAAATATTCCATTTTAGCTTCATTTCAATGAAGAAAGATACCGTTATGTGATATGATCGATTTGTCTTTTTTCAATTTACTATGTTACGCTTCATGCTGTCACTATAGATTGATGGATACACAAAATAGTACACGCATAGTGGTCGATAAGCCAATATTATAGAGTATAGCGTGCAAATAGATTTGATTGACGCAACGGAAAAGTAATTTTTTACACGTCGATCCTGTGTGCTACGTGTCATCGACGAAATGCATGCAAACAAAATCAAATGATCATGCTAATTCTTTTTCATCGAACCAGCGAACCGACTTGCCTTTTTCGATCCTCGCGATTCGGATTTGAACAGCAGCAGTCGAGTTTCGCGGAAACCGTCCAAGCGGAAGAAATAAATTCCGGAACTCTGCTTACACTCCCGCCTTTCCCGCGGGAGAAACGCCATGAAATAAGGGGTGATTTATGTTTCCGTTCACTGTGGCTATAAAAAAAAAACTAGAGAGCGCGTCGAAACACGGCGCTAAGGGTGAACTGCCCGCCCGCCTGCCGCGAAACAAAACGCCGCCGCACGAGGATGCAGGTGAACCCGTGCTGGCTGGTGTATGACCTCAGGTGCACCGACTGCAAGGAGACGTTGGCATATCGATCAATGCCCTATGCAGCCGACCGACCTCCATCCGCTCCAAGCGCGCTGTAATTTATTTAAAGTATTTTTGTCTCTCCGCGCGAGTAATGCGTTCGTTTCCACTCGGCCAGCGAGTGGAACGGATACGCGATTATGTTGCTCATTATACGCGATGGAAAACACATTTCCTTCGTGATTATACAACGGAAGGGCAGGAGAGACTTTAAAATGTTTGATAAAATATTGCGAGAGTAATTATACATAAACATCCTAAGATTTCCACTTTTCCGCCGCAGGCACATTGAATTCTATTGTCAGTAAGAAGAAATTATATGATATATAATTATAATATTTTTAATATTTTATAATATGATTATAATATTTTTTTATATTTTACATTGAAATTAATTAATTCTTTACTTATTAATTCTTCGTATGTTATGCGCGTTTTACAATAAAATATATTGAAAACTTCTCAATCTCGCGAATTAAAAAAATGATTGTAAATGTTATTATAAATGTTTCATTTTTCCTGGAAATGTAGGTGAAACATAGAATTAAATTATACGTGCATTTACAAATGCAAGATAATAAAAAAGGAAATGGTATATATTTTTCCAACTGTTACATTCAAAATTAGTGATAGTGTGCGGAAAAAGTTGATTTATCTCGATGGATATAGTACAAAAGAAAATTCACATGGTTTCTCGCTTCTGCTACTGAAATTTAGTGCGACCGCAGCGAGCCAAACAAGAACTTTAAATATGCAAATGTTATATAGCTAAGCTTTTATGGCGAGTGCAAGCTATAAAACATTCACGAATGGGAATCGTTGAACGGTCATTCTATGACTTCGAAAGCCTAGTAATATTATTCACGCTATTTGAGCGACTTGAAGCCACGCAACAAACATAGTTTTGTTCGCAGTGGAAATTCTCAAACTTTTAGAAGTCAGAAATTTGTGCTTCTTACATAACGTATTTTACGTAATGCACGTGGATTTCTAAGAAAAAAATCGGAGATTATCGTTCATATTAAATTTAAACAAAAATAGGAATACGGAAAACTAGTTAGAGAAATAATTAATTTCACATTGCAATTAACTGTTATTTTCAGATAATGTTGAAGTTGCGCTAGAAAAAGAATCCGGTTGTGTGTTAAATGAAATTCTTGTTTAAAATAAATAAAGAATTAGAATTTTCTGATTAAATCTATTATAATACTAATTGAGATAATCAGAATTCTGATTAATATGATCAGAATCTTCTGATTTGTTCAATTTTAACCAGAAATTTTTCTCAGTGTATATGAGAATCTTGCTAGCAGCCCATAGTTAAATAATTAAAGTTCTCCGGGACGATTTTCTTTCACCTGCACCTTTGTGACACTTTTACGATGTGTAAAGCCATGAAAGACCTTTTCACGGCACTTTGGCGACTCGCCTTCTTTTTTTCACCATCGTGAACGTCGACGTCGACTCTGGGCGGTCGGCCGCGTTATGTAATTAGATTCTCGTGGATAAGAGGTCACCTGTTAGGAAAGCCGACCTCAGTTGCCAACATGGTTCATGGTCGTTCGCCAATCGCTCCTGTGATATGTCACGGTGTCATGCACCGTGCCCCGTGATAAACGAGACTGTAAATGGCCTAATTAGCAAACATGCACCTTTCTATCCCGGGATCCTTCGAATTTCCTGAAGGAATTCCTATTGCTGTCAATATTGCACTATTGACGAAGGATTATACTTAAACCAATCACCGCATGTACTTCTCTTGCACTCAAGTTCTTAATCTTCGATCGATTATATAAAAAAATATAGATTTGATTTGTCTCAATAAATTTTCTCCTATATAATTATAAAATTTTTTCTATCTATTAAGAATTGTATCTAAAAAATGAATGATATCTGAGTGAGTCTGATAACTTATGACGAATTTGGTCACTTCCATTACATTAGGTTAGTGCATTGAAAAAAATTTATTGAATTTTATTAAATATTTGTTTGAATGTTACTAACGAAATATTTACTTACAGTAAATAAACATTTATTTAAAATAAAAAAATTATACTTAAATAATTATATGTTTACATTTAGTAAATATTTCATTAGTACCATTCAAACAAATATTTAATAAAATTCAGTAAATTTTTTTCAATGTACTAATGTAATGGAAGTGACCGAATTCGTCATAAGTCATAAGTTATTAGACTCACTCAGATATTATTCATTTTTTAGATACAATTCTTAATAGACAAAAAAAATTTTATAATTATATAGGAGAGAATTTATTGAGCCAAATTTATATTTTTTTATATAATCGAAGGTTAAGAACACATTTGAGTGCAAGAGAAATACGGTGATTGGTTTAAGTATAATCCTTCGTTTAATATAATTTAGTAAATCTTTTTTCAATGTATACATATACATATACGGAGAAACATAGATAATTTACAAGTTTAGTAAAAATATTCTAGCTATTTTTACCGAACTTATAACAAACTTTACTTGCCTGAAAGTAAAATATATCTGACATATAAGGTAAACAGTACATTATAATTATAAATTCATTTAAGTTTTATTATAATAAAGTAAATGTCAACGCTAAGGCAAAAAATATTCATCGATAAAGTAAATTTTATTGATATATATGCAATTTATAGATTGAAAAATAACAATTGCAGTAACATAGAATTTACTTTACGAAATCTAAAAAGTACCTTATAGCTATATAACGATTGCTCATTTACCAGAAAAATAAAGTAAATTTTGCATAAATGGGCGCTTGTCCCTGTACGAACCTGCCAATTCCATTAAATTTACTATCTACAATTTTAGAATATTATTTACAGTTATCTCCATGTACTAAAAGCTGCACGGAAAGAACGGTTTTGTTAAAGTGTCTAAAAATTTAGCTAGATATAATTCTGGGAATAATTTTGTTAAAAATTAAAATAATCATGTAGAACACTAAGTGTTGTCAATGCTGCAAAAAGTTTTATTCTAACAACAAGTTTATGTGTTCTACATAATTATTTTGATATTCAAAACAAAATTATTTTCAGATCTATATCTAGCTAAATTTTTACATATTTCAGCAAAATCGTTCTTCTCATGCTATTATGAAATTAGCAAAGTTAAATGTATAAGTATATTTTAAATGATTAAATACCTAATAATACGCTGAGAAAAATTTCTTGTTAAAAATAGACGGACTATAGAAGATTCTGATTCCAATCAGAATTCTAATTAAGCGAACCAGATATATGATGACTGGAATTTTGATTGATATGATAGGGCAAGTCAATAAGTTTTTAGAAAAACATAGTAAAACACATTTTTTTTTATCGATTCATTTTTATTTCTCAACATAGTCTCCTTTCAGCTCGATATCCAACGATTCTCCAACTTTTTCAAACCGAATAATATGATTTGTCCAACCCTTCAAAATAAGTCTCTGTTTCGGCGTGAGCTGCTCTCTGGTGGTGAATTTCTTTCCTCCGAACCATTTCTTCAGGTTTGGAAACAGAAAATAGTCGCAGAAGGCTAAATCTGGCGAATATGCTGGATGGGGAAGCAATTCGTAACGGAATTCGTTGAATTTGGCCATCGATGCCGGACATGCGTGAACCCGTGCATTGACTTGATGGAAGAGCACTTTCTTCTTCACTAAATGGGGACGTTTTTTCTTTAAAATGTTGTTGAAACGATCCAATAAGGCTGCGTAATAATCACCATTGATCGTTTGCTTCAACAGAAAGTAATCGATATGAATTATACCGCGTGCATCCCAAAAAACTGTGGTCATCACCTTTCCGGCCGACTTCACGGTCTTCGCCTTCTTCGGAGCTGGTTTACCCGGTGAAGTCCATTGTTTTGACTGTTCCTTCGTCCCGGGTGTGAAGTAATGGATCCATGTTTCCTCCACAGTAATGAATCGACGCAGATATTTATCTGGATTACGTTGAAACATCTCCAAATATTATTTTGAAATCGTCACACGGTCGCGCTTATGGTCCACAGTGAGCAAACGCGGCACCCATCTTGCCGATAGCTTTTTCATACCCAATTGTTCGTGCAAAATTGAAATCACTGTGCCATATGATATGACTGTGACCTCAACAAGCTCGCGCACTTTCACTCGTCGATCAGTCAAAACAATATCGTGGACTTTATCGATGATTTCTGGCGTAGCAGCCTCAATTGGACGTCCCGAACGAGGTGCATCACATGTGGATGTACGACCCCGTTTTAAATTCATTCACCCAATTGTATACAGTCGCAAATGCAGATGTGCTATGAACATTATCCAACTCGATTTTGATTTCTTTCGGCGTTAAACCTTTCATATGTAGATGTTTGAACACTGCACGAAACTTTTTTTTTCCATTTTGCAAAAAATACAAAGGTTGTTCGCTTTAATCGTCTACAGAAATGAAACCACGCGATAAATTCCGCTCAAAATTTGACAGTAATCAGCTGAAAGATTCTACTTGTCAAAAAGTAATGTGACATGACACTGCGAGTGCTTTCTGACAGATTTTCTAAGGACTTATTGACTTGCCCTCGTATTAGTAGCATCTTGTTTATCCATTTTCAACTAAAAATTTTTCTCAGTGTACATTATTCATTGTTGCATTATCTAACATATATATATTATTTCAAAATAGATTGTATTACGTCATTGCATTTATATGAATCAGCCTTTAATGTGCACTAATCCAATAATGCGGGTAACCACCAAATTCACCACTATATCTACTATAATTTAATCTGTTGCAACACGCACGGAATTTAAATAAATTTATTCAAATTAGATGCTCTCTTGTATTAAGTGAATTTAAATAAATTTATTCATATTAGATGCTCTTATATTAAGCGAATTTAAATATTTATTCATGTGAAGTAAATTTATACGTATTTATTCGATTTAGGTGCTCTCTTGCGTAATACTATCTCAAAAGAATAAAACAAGATGTCCAGTCCATTTTTTTGAAATATAAATCTTCATATCGGCATAGATCTGACAGTTGCTTTTGTTTTTCGAAAGTTTGAAAGCATAAGTTGGAACGATAGCACGTATATAACTTTTGTGCAAAATCGCATCATCTTTCGCCCCGAGCGACACTGATTGTCGAGATATGAAAAGTTTCTTTGCGCGCGCGACATTAAAAATCCGTCAGATTGTGAAAAACAAACAGAAAGTTTCGGATTTAATTTTCCCCCCAGAGATCCCAGTTCCTTGCAAAAGTAATATGTGTAGATATCAATAAAATCCATGGTCGTAATAATTTGACCTCTGCGTTTGCTGGTTTATAATTAAAGCTTTCGTTTATAATTAAAGAGCATATCTGTTCAGAAAACGAAATTTGCATGTGGCCATCGTGGCAGATAGGAAGATCGAAATCTCTTGTGGGAACATTTGCACTCTGTGCAGTTGCAGTTAACGCATCATATATCGCTCTATGGAGCACGAGAGATAGTATTTTGATCTCGCCGGAAGTAATACGATATCCTCTGCATATTAATGAAACAGAAATAGAACGATTAATGACATATTACGTCATTCATTCTCGAGTTAGATATTATTATTTGAATTGAAATATACAGTATTATATTTTATTACTATCATTCATATTGAAATTTATTTATAACATTTTCTATGCATATACACGTATAGCGTATAATCTAAGTTCCTGTATTATAGATTAAATAATTTATCTCCATTACATTTAATTATTTTTATTTTTACAAACAGAATTAACGAGTAGAATAAAATTTTCCAAAAATTATATCGTCAAATTAATCTAGTAACGATTAAATATTCTATACATATTTACAAATTTATATTTCAATATAACGGAACTTTATATTATATTTTACGTCAAATTTAGTTATCACAACTTTTTAATGGCAATAAAAACTAGCGTATAAATTTTAGCATATAAATTTTACCATATTTTGATCAAATCAAATTTCATATCATTATGTCATCTAATTTTAATCTTCGCGAGAATGTTGCATAATCTAATAAAAAAAATTCTTTGCTTTATGTAATGCTATGTGATTTAATGATCGTAAATTTTTCGCTAAAAAATTTGAGATTTATATAGATCAATATATATTAAGCCTGAGCGACAAATATTACCTCTTATTCGTGAAAAATTAAATGAGATAAATGCATCACTGAATAACCCATTGCTAGCAAACGATTTATTCTGGTATGTCCTCTTATTTTTTTTATAAAATAGTGGTGTTTCAAAAATGATGATACAACTATGATTAATTCTCATTTTTAATTTTATTTTCAATTGAAAACAAAAAATGTATATGTATCTAAAAATATATTTTTTCAAAAAAATGAAAGAAGTTTATCTACAGTTAATAACATTTTTTAATTAATTATGTACTGTGATTTTTGCATTAAAAATATGAAAAGTTACGAAAATATCTTGCAATGACAGTAGCAGGCGGCGATCAAAAACGATAATAGGTCACAAGAAGACCGAGAGACCTAAATCGAGCGCGCCGAGAATTCCTACTGGGTTATCGTGGGTGATGTATGTCATCGACGAATCATTGTTCAAAAAGAGAGGAAAGGCTTGACTTTGGGAAATAAAGTCTCACAAGATAAATGCGCGGAAAAGGGGTGTCGCAGCGGATCCAATTTCTCAGGAGGCCGAGACATCGTTTCGGTGATTGTTGCTCGAAAAAAAATAAACGGAAATAAATTGACGAGCTACGCTTGGCTGAGAGTTGAATATAAAAATCGGCGAGAAAGTTTCGACCGTTATAAAGGATACGACCAGAGTGCCCACGGCTTTATTTTTTAGTAATAGACTTTTTTATAGTTTCAAGCGAACTTTTTCCCGTGGTACGTCTCGTGAGAAATTTGTTATATATGTCGTAAATATATGTCTTTTAATACACAATACTAAAAATATAGATACGATTGAAGCGCGTTACAAAATTCCAGAGAGATATCGTATGAATTAACAATGCAATTGTTAAAAGTATTCCGCTCGTGTCTTATTCAAAATCATATGAAAATTTAGTGCCTAACCAGCGAACTATAGCTGCTGTATTTCATTGCATTTTCGTGGCAAACTTATCCAAGAGAACGTACATATTCGTGATGCTTGAGATATACGATGCTATTTCCCAAATGCAGAGAGATCTCCACTTGCAGAGTCGGAAATACAACGTCAACTGCACGTCATTCTCTGTCGCGTTTTGAAGTATTCAGAGAGCCAACGCGCGATATAAACCTATACCGAATATGATGAAAAAGACATGCGGAATTTCGGAAATACCGTTTCAAATTTCCATTCAACCAATTTCGATGATAGTTACATTTACGATCGAATATATCACCGTTATTCGAGCGAAAGATTGGAAAAAAATCTGTCAATATTCTGTATAACTTCGTACTTGAATGCAAAAATCGTATCTGAACTCATCAAAACTCGACATTTGTTCATACATTTTTCCATTACGTTGTATCTCGTTATATTCGATGCATTACTTTATTTTTATGCCGTTTTTGAACATATATTGGCGATTTTATCGAACGAAATAGAATTCCAAGATATATTTGAGTTGTAGAACTAGGAGTAGCAATTAAGTTTATTTACAATATTTTAAATTAAAATTTCAGCTACGATAAATATTTTATCGTACAATATTATATTAGTTAAAATTTTCAAATATATTTTTCCGCGCTGTTTTATAGTCTTTGTATATTATTGGATATAAATGGAAGATTGAAACGAAATACTTTTTTAAAGATATTATATTTAAATATAAAAATATACAAACGTACAATTTTGAACATACATCGAAATGTGTGCTTTCCAATAAGTCTTTTGTGATGGTTTTTCAATATACACAATGTAATAAATTTTGAAGTAGCAATACAGAGGCAAAGTTGTACGTATAGGAAATTGGAAAGCACGACGTATTTCGGCTGTACTTCCGAATGGGACACCCTTCCGATTGAGCTGAAATTTTACAGGTAATATTATTACAATATAGTGATTATTTATGAATATCTTATCTTCGGGTTTTGTATAGTTTAAAAGATAAAAAATAATAAAGAAAAATTATGGCGATAAGTATGCTGCTGGGGGAAGACCTTTCTGATGACTAATCTTGATATATGTTGTCAAAATCATGACTCTAAGTAACCTCCAAGAGTTTTTAGCCATCGCTCGTTATTCGTTAAAAAATTATTAACAAAAAATGTTTAAGGAGTAACGTCTTATTTTTGTTATATACAATATTAAAACCTCAACACTCTCTCCTGTCTAGGGGCACACAACTTTCTACACGAAGCGACTTCCACCTCACCTCCCTCCTGCCAAAGTGCGCACGACTTTCACCGAAAGCGACTCTCACCCTACCTCCCCCCCTGCTTGGAGGTGCACGACTTTTACTCTCGACTCTCATCCCCCCACTCCCCTTGTAAAGGGGCGCACGATTTTCATCTTCGACTTTCACCTTCAACATATTGTTTTCTGACATCGTATATATTTAAAAAGTACATACGTGATGAATGCTAACTTTTTAACGAAGGACGAGCGACGGCTAAAACCTGTTGGAGGTCACTCAGGGTCATGACCTTGATAACATATGTCAAGATCAAGGTCATCGAAGATGCCTTCCCTAAACAGGAGTTTTACCGTATTATTTACTTTAGAGGTGAGTACAAAGGCTATTTTTTAATTTTTTTTTTAATTTTTTTATCTTTGAAAGTACACAAAACCCGAAGGTAGGATTTTTATAAATAATCATTATACATCGTAACAATATTGTCTGTAAAATTTCAGCTCAATCGGAGGGGTGTCCCATTCGGAAGAACACCCCGTATTTCATATCACCTTCATCAAGGAGCCTAATTCGGCGAATTTCCGAATGGTATGCGTGGAATTTTGATAGAATCTCGATATAGTTATACTATATAGATATAGAGGTTAAAGATTCCGTGTACGGAATCTGCGCGATTCTGTCTAGAATAGCAGGTAAAGAGGATTACATACCATGCAAAATATTACACACAACCCAATTTTCTTTTCCGTTGAGAAACTGCCGCATGACACTGTATCTCATGTATGAGATTCAAATATCGAATTTATCGGAAAATATTAGCCAAGACATATTACATGTCACAAAAAAATATATAACAAATATTCTATTTTTGAGATAACACTATTATACTTTTGGTTACAAGCATATATTTTCCACGGACCTTTCTGTATTGATGAGATGAAGTAAAAAATTTTGTTTGCGAATAATATTTCATAGAGAGCTAAAATAATACGTCTTGCGAAAGGAACAATAAATCTTATCAATGGATCCTTTTAATTCACTTTTATCGTCACAGTCGAGTGATGAATAGACGTTCTCCTTGACTGGAATTCGAGCCTAACGCAAAGACTTGAATCGATCAATCTTTCAGAGAAAGCTCACCTTGTAATGATTGCCTGAAGTTATCGTGATAAGAATCGCGTTGGAAGGACACGTGAAACTATTTGTTCAATATAAACTGCGGAATTGATTTTAATTAAATCGTCCACTGCATTGCTTTGATTAAATTAATATTTAGATTTTATTATCGGCTAGATTAATATTCAGACATCGTCGTTTCTAATATTCATGTGTAAAACAAACAGTGTGTAATAATATTATTAAATAATTTGTAGTAATATATCATCTTCATTACAAACGACTATATATATTAAATTGATTTTAAAAAAATCCTTTCACATAACTCTATACTAACAAAAGGAAACGTAAGGTTGTGTTAGCGGTCAAGAAAAACTAGGAAAAGTCAAAGAACAACCCTGTTAAAAGAGCAAAAAAGATTCAATATGGATACAGAAAAATAGAAACTTAAAAAAAGCTATTTGATGAAATAAAAGAATTAAAAATGAAGAAATTAAAAATTCTTTCTGACGGAATTCAAGATATCGAAGAATAGATGGAAAAATAAATGCTCTCCTTTCACATAAAATTGAAATTTTTCGATTTCGTAAAAATGTTTTAAATAATACTAAAACGTTTTACTTTATGTTGTTATTTTCTTTTTTATTGTAATTAATAAAAAGTTTTAATATTTTTATCCTTGGTTTTATCTAATGCTCCTTTTTTTTGCGTTAGGGGGAATTTTTTCAAAAAATGACCAAAAGAACCCCCAAAAGTTAGGAAATTTTTTTCTGT